>NC_135996.1:7981599-8056610 GCF_053455715.1 Rhinoraja longicauda
TAGTCTGAAGAAGGGTTCCAACCCAAAACATCACCCACTCTTTTTCTCCAGAGATGCTGCCTGACCCGCTGAGTTACTCCAGCACTTTGTGCCAATAGAGTCGTAGAGTGATACAGTGTGGAAATGGGCCTTCGGCCCAACATGTCCCATCTACACTAGTCCCACCTGCCCGCGTTTGGTCCATATCCCTCCAAACCTGTCCTATCCATGTACCCGTCCAACTGTTTCTTAAATGTTGGGATAGTTCCTGCCTCAACTACCTCCTCCGGCAGCTTGTTCCACACACCCACCACCATTTAGAAACATAGAAAATAGGTGCAGGAGGAGGCCATTCGGCCCTTCGAACCAGCACTGCCACTCATTGTGATCACGGCTGATCATCCACAATCAATAACCCGTGCCTGCCTTCTCCCATATCCCTTGATTCCACTAGACCCTCGAGCTCTATCGAACTCTCTCTTAAATCCATCCGGTGATTTGGCCTCCACTGCCCTCTGTGGCAGAGAATTCCACAAATTCACAACTCTCTGGGTGAAAAAGTTCCTTCTCACCTCAGGTTTAAATGGCCTCCCCTTTATTCTAAGACTGTGGCCCTTGGTTCTGGACTCCCCCAACATTGGGAACATTTTTCCTGCATCGAGCTTATCGAGTCCTTTTACAAATTATAGGTTTTTATAAGATCCCCTCTCATCCTTCTAAACTTGTGTGAAATTTGTGTGAAGTTATAATTTGTGTGAAAACGTTACCCCTCAGGTTCGTATTAAATCTTTTTCCCTTCACCTTAAACCTATGTCCTCTGGTCTATTTTTGGTATAATCCAACATCTTCCAGTTCCAATCCAGTTCCTTCCAACACATTATTGGGCAGCACAGTGGCGCAGCGGTAGAGTTGCTGCCTTATAGCGAATGCAGCGTCAGAGACTCAGGTTCGATCCTAACTACAGGTGCTGTCTGTACGGAGTTTGTACGTTCTCCCCGTGACCTGCGTGGGTTTTCTCCGAGATCTTCAGTTTCCTCCCACATTCCAAAGATGTACAAGTTTGTAGGTTAATTGGCTGGGCAAATGTAAGAATTGTCCCTAGTGGGTGTAGGATAGTGTTAGTGTGCGGGGATCGCTGGGCGGTGCGGACCCGGTGGGCCGAAGGGCCTGTTTCTGCGCTGTATCTCTAAAGTATCGACATTTACATCCAAGTCATATACATCACAAACAGATCCACCCCTGCAGAACTCCACTGATCAAAGACCTCCACCCTGAGCATTGCCCTGCTACCACAGTCCTCTGGCCTCTTCCAGTCAGGCAGTCTGATTCTACTTGATGGGGAGGGTGGACTGTGGGCACCAGCGGGGGGGGGGGGATGGTCAGTACTGACCACAGAGTGTCAACATGATCTCACCCATCAGTGTGAGTCAGCAGTCACATCTTTCCGGATAAAACTTCCTCATTTTGCAACCACAAGTGTAAAGAGAGGAAGCTGCAGGGGGCACCAGCCAGCAGGGGGAGTGGGTGGTCATCGTGGGGCAGTCTGGGTGGCCTCTGGTTGGGGGGGGGGGGGGGGATGGGGAATTGCAAAATGTTACCACAGCCAATTAACCTACAAACCTGTACGTCTTTGGAGTGTGGGAGGAAACCAGAGCACCTGGAGAAAACCCACGCAGGTCACAGGGAGAACGTGCAAACTCCATACAGGCAGCACCCGTAGTCAGGATCGATCCCGGGTCTCTGGCGCTGCAAGGCCACTCTGCCATCCAAATCTTTGATGCCCTTACAAACCAAGAACCTGTCAATCTCCACTTTAAAAGTACCCAATGTTTTGGCCTCCACCACCATCTGTGGGCAATGAGTTCCACAGATTCACCAGCCTCTGGGTAAAAAAAAAACCTCCTCCTCATCTCCTTTCTGAAGGTATGTCTTTTTATTCCGGTCCTAGACTCAGAGGGTCAGGCAGCATCAGTGGAGGTAACGGACAGACGATGGAGACCCTTGGGTGGAGACCCTTCTTCGGACTGGTGGAGGAGACGGAGGGACCTGGATCACATGCAGGCTGGAGAAGAGATTCATGTAAAACTAGCATCATGTCCAGCACGCACATTGTGGGCCGAAGGTTCGGCTCATGTGGTGTTGGGTTCTAGGACATTATTACTGCGACTCGCTGGGTGATAAGTCGTGGGCAACGCTGACAAGGCATGGGGCAACACCTGTCCGTACACCTTCAACCACGACTCTGTCCAAGGACCCTGCCAGTCTTTTCAGGTGAGGCAGAGGTTCACTTCATCTCCTCCAACCTCATCTACTGTATCCGCTGTTCCAGGTGTGGACTCCTGTGCATCGATGCGACCAAGCGCAGGCTCGGCGATCGTTTCGTTGAACACCTCCGCTCAGTCCGCCTGAACCTACCTGATCTCCCGGTTGCTCAACACTTTAACTTACCCTCCCATTCCCACACAGACCTTTCTTTCCTGGGCGTCCTCCACTGTCAGAGTGAGGCCCAGCACAAATTGGAGGAACAGCACCTCATATTTCGCTTGGATAGCTTACACCCCAGCGGTATGCAGTGCAGAAAGCCAATGGAATGTTGGCCTTCATAACAAGAGGAGTTGTGTATTGGAGCAAAGAGGTCCTTCTGCAGTTGTACAGGGCCCTAGTGAGACCGCACCTGGAGTACTGTGTGCAGTTTTGGTCTCCAAATTTGAGGAAGGATATTCTTGCTATTGAGGGCGTGCAGCGAAGGTTTACTAGGTTAATTCCCGGAATGGCGGGACTGTCATATGTTGAAAGACTGGAGCGACTAGGCTTGTATACACTGGAATTTAGAAGGATGAGAGGGGATCTTATCGAAACATACAAGATTATTAAGGGGTTGGACACGTTAGAGGCAGGAAACATGTTCCCAATGTTGGGGGAGTCCCGAACCAGGGGCCACAGTTTAAGAATAAGGGGTCGGCCATTTAGAACGGAGATGAGGAAAAACCTTTTCAGTCAGAGAGTTGTGAATCTGTGGAATTCTCTGCCTCAGAAGGCAGTGGAGGCCAATTCTCTGAATGCATTCAAGAGAGAGCTAGATAGAGCTCTTAAGGATAGCAGAGTCAGGGGAGAAGGCAGGAACGGGGTACTGATTGAGAATGATCAGCCATGATCACATTGAATGGAGGTGCTGGCTCGAAGGTCCGAATGGCCTCCTCCTGCACCTGTTTTCTATATTGTGTAGCCGCCACAAACACTCCATGGGAACAGCCACAGTTTAAGACCATCTTTCCATGACACAAAATGGGTTGGAATCTGTGAACAAAATTCTGAATGATCAGATTATCAACACATCCATTGAATGCAATGCCAGACCTGTTGGAATAAGAAGGGTCCATCCATTGAATGCAATGCCAGACCTGTTGGAATAAGAAGGGTCTCGACCCGAAACGTCACCCATTCCTTCTCTCCCGAGATGCTGCCTGACCTGCTGAGTTACTCCAGCATTTTGTGAATAAATCGATTTGTACCAGCATCTGCAGTTATTTTCTTATACTGTTGGAATAAGAGCCGGGACCTCTTCTGCTACCGGCGGAGCCGAGGGGGGGGGGGGGGGGGGGGGGAGCAGGTCACAACCATGGTAGGCACCAGCCCCGGGAAAAGGACATAGGTTAAATTGACACAAACATCCTCCTGGTCTGAAGAAGGGTCTCGACTCTCGACGTCACCCATTCCTTCTCTCCAGAGATGCTGCCTGCCCCGCTGAGTTACTCCAGCAGTTTGTGTGTCTACCTTCGATTTAAACCAGCATCTGCGGTTCTCTCCTCCACACTTCCCCCTTCACCTTGGGCGAGGGGTTTGCAAACACCCTCGCCAGCCCGCAACCCCCCTTACCCGTCTGCGGTAGGAGTCGTGTGGCCGCACCAAGCCGGGGATCAATGCAACGAGACAGCAACACACCAGCACTGTGACCGACGCCATGACTGTTACATTCCCATCAGCTGACTTCCGCCTTGTGTCGCCGCCCCTGTGGGCTGAGCTCTTAAAGGCACCGTCACCCATTCCAACAGACAATAGGTGCAGGAGGAGGCCATTCGGCCCTTCGAGCCAGCACCGCCATTCAATGTGATCATGGCTGATCATTCTCAATCAATACCCCGTTCCTGCCTTCTCCCCATACCCCCTGACTCCGCTATCCTTAAGAGCTCTATCTAGCTCTCTCTTGAATGCATTCAGAGAATTGGCCTCCACTGCCTTCTGAGGCAGAGAATTCCACAGATTCACAACTCTCTGACTGAAAAGGTTTTTCCTCATCTCCATTCTAAATGGCCTACCCCTTATTCTTAAACTGTGGCCCCTGGTTCTGGACTTCCCCCAACATTGGGAACATGTTTCCTGCCTCTAACATGTCCAACCCCTTAATTATCTTATATGTTTCGATAAGATCCCCTCATCCCTCTAAATTCCAGTGTATACAAGCCTAGTCGTTCCAGTCTTTCAACATACAACAGTCCCGCCATTCCGTGAATTAACCTAGTAAACCTACGCTGCACGCCCTCAATAGCAATACTCCCCAGCATTTAGTGAGCTCTTAAAGGGACCGGCTCGGGGCCATCTTTGCGTCTGCAACCTGCTCTGAATGAAAGAAGGCGCTTCACGGCGTCTCATGACCAGCACAGATAAGGCAGGCTGTCAGAACCCTTTTACCCAAAGATAGACACAAAATTCTGGAGTAACTCAGCAGGTCAGGCAGCATCTGTGGAGAACATGGATAGGTGACGTTTCACAGAGTGCTGGAGTAACTCAGCGGGTCGGGCAGCATCTGTGGAGAACATGGATAGGTGATGTTTCACAGAGTGCTGGAGTAACTCAGCGGGTCAGGCAGCATCTGTGGAGAACATGGAAAGGTGACGTTTCACAGAGTGCTGGAGTAACTCAGCGGGTCAGGCAGCATCTCTGGAGAAAAAGAGTGGGTGGTGTTTTGGGTTGAACCCTTCTTCAGACTAAACGAAGACAGGTTAGTCACTAATTAGCAGAGGACACCATTGCTGGGGTTGCGGACTGTGAGGAAGGCTGTCAGATCTGTGGAGAACATGGATAGGTGACGTTTCACAGAGTGCTGGAGTAACTCAGCGGGTCGGGCAGCATATGTTGAGAACATGGATAGGTGACGTTTCGGGTCGAGACCCTTGGTTCTTGGTCTTCCAAAATATTCCAAAATGGAATTCCAAATCAAAAAATTTCCTTTTTCCCAACGTGGAAATATCCAATGCCCAGACTCCAGAAGGCGAGAGGAGGAAAATCTAATGGAGATGTGCTGGAAAAGTGTTGAGATTGGTAGATTCTCTATTAGTACGGGTGTTAGAATTAAAGTCATCAGGAATGCTGGCTCCGTCCTGGGGGTGGAATTAGATTCACGGGGGGTGGTGTTGGAGGGGAGGATGCTCCTCAAACTGCGGAGCATCCTGGACAATACAGCTCACCCCCTCCATGACACACTGGTCTACCTGAGGAGCACCTTCAGCAACAGACTAGTCCCACCAAGATGCAGCACAGAACGCCACAGGAGATCCTTCTTCCGTGGCTATTAAACTGTACAACTCCTCGCCCTTCTGTCGTGGGATAGACTGACTCCTCCCCCCCCCCCCCCCTTAATCTTTGCACAACCCCAATCCTTTCCACTCGTCACTTTAATTTCATGTTTTATGACTGTTGGCAGATCAATTTCCCTGCTGGGATAAATAAAGTTCTATCGTATCGTTATGGGGAGAAGGCAGGAGAATGGAGTTGAGAGGGAAAGATATACCGATGAACCAAAACATTATGACCACTGACAGGTGAAGTGAAAAACATTGATTATCTTGTTATAATGGCAGCTGATAAGGGGCAGCAAGTGAACAGTCAGTTCTTGAAGTTGATGTGTTGGATGCAGGGGAAATGGGCAGGAGTAAAGACCTGAGCGACTTTGACAAGGGCCAAATTGTTATGGCCAGACGACTGGTGGGGTGGGGTGCTCCCGGTCAGCAGTTGTGAGTATCTACTGACAGTGGTCCGAGGAGGGACAAACCACAAACAGGTTGTTGTGCGCCCAAGGGTCATCGATGAGCGAGGGCAACGAAGGCTATCCTGCCTGGTCCGAACCGATAGAAGGTCAACTGTGGCACAAGTCACAGAAAATGTTAATGGTGGTCACGGGAGGAATGTGTCAGAATGCAGTGCATCGCACCCTGCTGCGTATGGGGCTGCACACGGAGGACCAACAGCATGTTAGGCAGGTGGTCATAATGTTTTGGTTCATCGGTGTAGATTAACCATGATTGAATAGCATAGACTTGATGGGCCAAACGGCCTAATTCTGCTCTGAGAATTCATGAACTATACGGAGTGGTGGTAGTAGATTGAACAGTGGTGTTTAAGAGGCTGTTCGATTAGCACATGGACGTGCAGGCAACAGACGGATAGGAATCATGTGCAGGCAGATGAGATCAATTTAACTTGGCATCATGTTTGGCACAAACATTGCGGGCCAAAGGGCCCGTTCCTGTGCAGTATTGTTGTGTGTTCATAGCTGCAAAGACCCAGAAGGCAGGAGAAGGAAAAATAGATCAGCCATAATCTTATAGAAACATAAATTATAAAAGGACTGGACAAGCTAGATGCAGGAAAAATGTTCCCAATGTTGGGGGAGTCCAGAACCAGGGGCCACAGTCTTAGAATAAAGGGGAGGCCAATTAAAACTGAGGTGAGAAAAAACTTTTTCACCCAGAGTTGTGAATTTGTGGAATTCTCTGCCACAGAGGGCAGTGGAGGACAAATCAATGGATGGATTTAAGAGTTAGATAAAGCTCTAGGGGCTAGTGGAATCATGGGATATGGGGAGAAGGTAGACACGGGTTATTGATTGGGGACGATCAGCCATGATCACAATGAATGGCGGTGCTGGCTCAAAGGGCCGAATGGCCTCCTCCTGCACCTCTTTTCTCTGTTTCTAATGGAATGACAGTGCAGACTTGATGTGCCGATGGCCTAATTCTGTTCCTGCAACCTGTGAACAATAGAGCTGTAGGTGTCTGGAATGGGCCAAGTGGCCTAAATCTAGTCGAATGTCTTGAGGCTTCCCTCACCACCATTGGGTTTCTGGGAAGGCCAACTAGTGGCCTTATCATTGCAAGGCCAGCATGGTGGCACAGCGGTAGAGTCGCTGTCTTTCAGCGAACGCAGGAGATCCAGGTTCAATCCCAACTATGGGTGCCG
Source organism: Rhinoraja longicauda (assembly GCF_053455715.1). Lineage (NCBI taxonomy): Eukaryota > Metazoa > Chordata > Chondrichthyes > Rajiformes > Arhynchobatidae > Rhinoraja > Rhinoraja longicauda. Next base: position 7,988,815 of record NC_135996.1, read on the forward strand.
TCTGTATGAGTTTGTATGTTCCCCCCGTTTTCTCCGAGATCTTCGGTTTCTTCCCACACTCCAAAGACGTACGTAGGTTAATTGGCTTGGTAAATGTAAAAATTGTCCCTCGTGAATGTAGGATAGTGTTAATGTGTGTATCTCTAAATTAAACACCCTTGTACTCCCAGTAATCACGGCCCAAGGGTCTCAGGAAGGGCCGTGGGTGGCACATTTCTTCAAAGAGGCTTTGAGGACATCCTTGAATCTTTCCCCATCTGTTCAGCCATCCATGCTCAAAAATCATGGAAAGTTATAAAGTAGGGGAGTAACTCAGTGGTTCGGGCAACATCCCTGGAGAACATGGAAAGGTGGCTGGACTATCAGCCTGAAGAAGGGTCCGAACACAAAACATCATCTATCCACATTCTTCACAGATGCTGCCTGACCTGCTGAGTTACGCTAACATTTAGTGTCTTTTCTTGGTAAATCAGCACCTGTAGTTGCTTGTTTCTACTGCATGAATGTTGGAATGGTAGTCTATTGTTTGAACAATGAATGGGGCCATGTACCTGGGTCTCAGTATTGGAGATACGGCATGTCATGTTATCCTGGCCATCAGCATTTCTTAGATTTCCAGAGATTCTTTCTTCATAAAACAATAATGATTTTTTTTCCAACCACTGATTAATTCAAGATATGAGCTTTGGTCACCTGCAAATCCTTGCCCTTTGGCCTGCCATTGTTACCTGTCCGTGCCTCAAAGTTCACATGGTCACCTTTCATTATTTGCTCCCCTTCCCCACAATCTCCCTTGGGTTAGTTTCTGTGTGTTATGTGCCAGTCCTTTCTTCATCACTAAAAGCTAACAAACTGCAATTGTGGGTGTTCGTAGATTAATTGACCTTGGTAAAATGATAAATTGTCCCATGTGTGTCAGACAGTGCTAGTGTATGGGTGATCGATCCCTAGTCGGCACGGACTCGGTGCGCTGAATGGCCTGTTTCTGTGCTGTATCTCTAAAATCTAAAGCAGCTTGCAGTTACAAACCCTGCTTTGTGGGCAGCTGCCACTCACCAACATACTGATCCATGTGTATTGTGAATGCCTTGCTTGCTTGACAACAAAATAACCAACTTTAAGCACAGGTTATTACAATGTAGATTAAAAATATGCCTTAAAAAAAACTACGAGGAAGGTGGAATCAGTCAGGCTGAAGGTTTGTAAAGCAGCTAATGGACTGAATGGCCTGCTTGTGCAGTGTGGGGGTGAATGGCATCAGTTCAGACCACAAGACGATGGATCCTGCCCTCATCAGTAAACGTTTCTCAGCCCTGCCGTCTCCCACACTCCGCTCTGTCCACACCCACTGCCTGCAGGAGAGAGACCGACCCCACTCCCAGCCCAGCCCCCACTCCACCGTCCCACTGTGATAGACACGCACACATTCAGGTGAGGTCATGAAGACACAAACGTTAGTTGGTCAAATCTTTATTGAAAGCCAATGGGCAGAAGGGAGTTGAAGCTGCAGCGGGTACTGAGTGGGAAATGGTGGGCAGCTGAGGTGCCAGCTGTACCGTCCGCCCCACCACCATGTCAAACATCCTTTAACAATAAATACCGGAGAATGTTCCTTGTGGGCTAGGGGTGTGCCCTGGTCCTCCTGGGCCGCACGGGTCCCAGCTAGTTGTACGCAGCATCCCCTTCACCACCTTGGTTGTTGTCCTTCTTGCTCTTGTGCCCGGACACAATGTCGTCAATGCGGAGCAACAGGATGGCAGTCTGCGGACAGGCAGAGGCAGGGTCAGAGTCAGACAGCGGCAGGGTCGGGGCCAGGCAGAGGCTGGGTCGGGGCCAGGCAGAGGCTGGGTCGGGGCCAGGCAGAGGCAGGGTCAGGCGGCGGCAAGGTCAGGCGGAGGCGGGGTCACACTGGCCCAAGCTGGGGATCTTCCACCCACAGCTGGTCCCCTGCCCACCGCTGACACCAGGTGCCCAGTACCTCAGCTCATCATCCCCACCCAACCACTCTACAGCTGCCATTAGTGTCTCCCTTACAGCCCAGCCCCACTGCTGAACACTCCCTCTACCCATCTGGCATCAGCGCCTCGATGCTGTGGGGCACTCACCTCCACCCAACCAATCCCCACATCTGCCATTGGTGCCCTTCACCCCTGGACACACCCTCCACCCATCTGGCATCAGCGCCTCCCTGATGACCCGGCTGTGGTGTCGGGCACCACTCACCCATCTGCCTTTGGCCCACCACGGACAACCTGGCTGTGGTGTCGGGCACCACCCACCCATCCCCCTTTGGCCCACCACTGACAACCTGGCTGTGGTGTCGGGCACCACCCACCCATCCCCCTTTGGCCCACCACTGACAACCTGGCTGTGGTGTCGGGCACCACCCACCCATCCCCCTTTGGCCACCGCTGACGACCTGGCTGTGGTGTCGGGAACCATCCACCCATCCCCTTTTGGCCCACCGCTGACGACCTGGCCTTGGGGTCAGCACCACCCACCAATCTGCAGTGAGGCACTCACCTCCACCGAGGTTTTGAACGTCTGTGACTTGACCGTCAGTGGCTCCCAGATGCCGAGCTCCTTCATGTCGGCCAGGGCCCCGGTCTCTCCGTTCACTCCCCATGTCTGGCAGCCTTCCTGCGTGTGCTTAGCCTGCAACATGGCAACAAACCGTCAACACAGTGCCAGAGCCAGACATGTGCGGTGTGGGCACCAGGAATGGTGTAGGCACCAGGGAAGGAACGGCATGGGGACAAGGGAAGGAACGGCATGGGGACAAGGAACGGCTTGGGCACGAGGGAAGGAACGGCATGGGCACCAGGGAAGGAACGGCGTGGGGACAAGGGAAGGAACGGCATGGGGACAAGGAACGGCTTGGGCACGAGGGAAGGAACGGCGTGGGCACCAAGAACGGCGTGGGCACCAGGGAAGGAACGGCGTGGGGACAAGGAACGGCTTGGGCACCAGGGAAGGAACGGCGTGGGCACCAGGGAAGGAACGGCGTGGGGACAAGGGAAGGAACGGCATGGCGTGGGCACAAGGCACAGCGTGGGTACCAGGGAAGGAACGGCCTGGGCACCAAGAAGGAACGGCGTGAGCACCAAGAAGGAACGGCGTGGGCACCAAGGAGGAACGGCGTGGGGACCAAGGAGGAACGGCGTGGGCACCAAGGAGGAACGGCGTGGGGACCAAGGAGGAACGGTGTGGGCACCAAGAAGGAACGGCGTGGGGACAAGGAACGGTGTGGGCACCAGGGAGGAACGGTGTGGGCACCAAGAAGGAACGGCGTGGGGACAAGGAACGGTGTGGGCCCAGGGAGGAACGGTGTGGGCACCAAGGAGGAACGGCGTGGGCACCAAGAAGGAACGGCGTGGGCACCAAGAAGGAATGGCTTCGGCACAAGGAACGGTGTGGGCACCAGGGAAGGAACAGCATGGCGTGGGTACAAGGAACAGCTTGGGCACCAGGGAGGAACGGCACGGGCACCTGGGAAGGAAAGGTGTGGGCACCAGGGAAGGAATGGGCACCTAGAACGGCGTGGGGACAAGGAACTGTGTGGCGTAGGCACAAGGAACAGCATGGGCACCGGGGAGGAACTGCGTGGCGTGAGCACAAGGAACGGCGAGGGGACAAGGGAAGGAACTGCGTGGCGTGGGCACCAAAGAACGGCATGGGCACCAGGGAGGAATGGAGTGGGCACAAGGAACAGCACGATCACCAGGGAGGAATGGCATAGGCACCAGGGAAGGTGGAATTATGCACTGATGTCCGTTTCCCCAAGTGCCTATAGAACAATTTTCTGGACTGCAGACTATAATCTTGCACTAAACATTATTCATGTTATTCCCTTTATCCTGTATCTCCATACTGTGGATGGCTAGATTACAATCTTTTCACTGTACCTCAGTACACGTAACAATAAACTAAATGGAGGAAGACAGAGACAGAAAGGGTATTATTCCTGGTAGTGGAACAGCCCAGTCATCAGTTTAAGGATGAGTTGGCCATCGTGTGGAGTCATGTGTTGTGTGGCAGAGTCTGAGCAGAGAGAAGGAGTGAGGGTTAGAATGAGTGAACAGAACAGGCAGAGACTGCACTAAGGAGCGTTAGCATTGATCAATAACAGGCTAAACGGACAAAGCCATTGAAGCTTACCCTAAGCGAGGTGAGCATACGGATTGTGCTGGCTCCACAGTTCTGGATGAGAGTTCTGGGGATGACCTCCAGGGCATTAGCCACTGCACGGTAAGGCCACTGCTCCACACCAGTCATGGTCTTGGACTTCTCGATCAGGGTGTGTGCCACTGCCATCTCCACTGACCCACCGCCCGGCACCAGGCGAGGGTCCAGCAGCACATTACGGGTCACCTGCATCGCATCTTGCAGGTTCCGCTCCACCTCCTGCAACCACAACCAACACTGACCGACTAACCAGCACCAGGGACATGACCATCACCCCACCCTGCACCCACACCCAGGGACATGACCATCACCCCACCCTGCACCCACACCAAACACCAGGGACATGACCATCACCCCACACTACACCCCCACCCAACACTGACTGACTGGCACCAGGGACATGACCATCATCCCACCCTGCACCCACACCAGGGACATGACCATCACCCCACCCTGCACCCACACCCAACACTGACCGGCACCAGGGACATGACCATTATCCCACCCTGCACCCACACCCAACTGACCACCACCGGGGACATGGCCATCACCCCACACTACACCCCCACCCAACACTGACCGACTGACCAGCACCAGGGACATGACCATCACCCCACCCTGCACCCAACACTGACCATCACTCCGGGGACATGACCATCACCCCACACTACACCCCCACCCAACACTGACCGACTGACTGCCTCCAGCCCCACCCCACCCCCCAGTGGGTTCCCCACACTGCCCACCCCACAATGTAACCAGTACCCCAGGGCCTTTAGTTCTCTCCTCTCCAACCTCTTCCCACAGCTCCAACATGCACCCCCACCCTCTGTCCTTCATCCACCAGTGTCCAACTTAGATCCCTCAAGCCCAACTCACTCTATTGTTAACCACAGGGTGTCCGCATTGTCTCGGACTTGCTTACCGCCAGGATCTCCTTGCTAGCTCCACGCAGGAGAATGGTGCAAGCTTTGGGGTCTTTGCATTCGGTGACAAAGGCAAAGTATTCATCGCCGATCTTCTTGACATCAAACTGCCCGGCTCCGGTTCCAACATCCTGCTCACTCAGCTCGTCAGTCCGGCTCACCACTCTTGCACCGCACGCCCTGCACGACAAACAGTACCCATTGACCCAGAGCACCAACTGAGATAGTTACAGCACCCACTGACCAAGAGCACCCACTGACGGATAGCAACAGCACCCACTGATGGATAGCAACAGCACCCACTAATCTAGAGCAACAGCACCCACTGACTGAGACCACCCGCTAAACCTGGGGAGCAGCGCCCACAGGCCCTGGGGACCAGCACCCAGTGACGTACAGAGAGCGTGTCTGGGAAAAAGCAGGGAAGAGCACCCAGTGATGGACAGGAACAGAACCAGACTGTGACAAATACATGCAGCTTGCTCACACAGGTGGTTGTGGCAAGACATGGATTTCTGAGAGAGTTGGTTAAGCGCAGGAGAAAGATGAGGAAAGGCAGGTGTGTGGGCAGTTTGTATGGAGCATCAACACCAGCACAGGGTCATACGGTCATGATAGGAGCAGAATTATACCATTCAGCACATCAAGTCTACTCCGCCATTCAATCATGGCTGATCTATGTTTCGCTCCTCACCCCATTCTCCTGCCTTCTAGCCATAACCCGACACCCATACGAATCAAGAATCTATCTACCTCTGCTTTAAAAATATCCAGTCGAATGGATTCTTCCTGTACTGGATGTGAAATATCAAATTGTCATCTCACGTTTAGCCCAGGATCAGCACACACTAGCTACCCGTGTTTAATTCTCCTTAAGATGCACCCGCAGACAACTCAGATTAGGGCAATATCACAAAGGCAAGTAGTGCATACGATACGTCTCACTGCTGTTGAGCTGGGGGTCTGAATCGTGCCCAGGATTAAAGCTGGGTTCAGTGGCAGACGCGGGCGGGCTGGCTCACCATACCTGGCAATGCGGTTACTGTCACTCTTCCTGATGCGGCGGATTGCAGTGATGTTTGCCTTCATGAGGTAATGAATCGCTAGGTCTGAAAGGCAAAGGAGACCAAAGCTGAAGGTGTGTTGGTGGCCCTACAATATTATTTCCCCCACAAAGAGCCCAAATCTAAGCCTTTCCCTTGCGGGAGACCCGACTAGTGATGAATTATTGCTGAGCCCTGTCTCCAGGCTCGTCACCGTGCCATAATAGAGATTTGAACAGGTACGTGATTGGAATGGATCAGATATGGGCCACGCGGTCACGTGTGTCAGCAAAGCCGTCAGTGTTACCTGATGGGCCAGACTCCGGTATATATCTGCCACTTGTATGTAACAGTTGTCACGGTCAATATGCAGATAGCACTGACTGACTTCACTTGGTGGTTTGCTAAACCTCATGCAGCTGAACTATTTAAAACAGTTCCAGCCAAGAGTGCTCTGCAGTCGTAGGCTGCGCATAGTAATGGAGTTGTCATACACACAACCAGTTAGGACAGCACCTCACTCGCTGTCTTCTACAGCAAGACCACCCGTCCTGAGCTGGGACAAGTGCGGTAACTTCTTGGCACTGGGCTCGTCTCTGATCCCTACACCGGGACTCTGGCATATCCACACAGTACTGAGGGAGCACTAGTACAGCTGCTCTCTTCACAGACGTTGGGCTCAGCATGTTGTACCAAGGAGGACTCGGGACAGAGTGTGGGGATGTCTCCACCACAAGGTCTACCTGATTAGTCACCACTATGTGCTGTGCACCCTACCTGAGATGCCCTTCTCAGTGAAGAGCAGATCAGGTTTCAGACGGATGATATCCTCACAGATTTGCTGAATGTAATCTTCCTCCATCTGCAAGATGCGAGTGAAGTCCTCCTCACGAGTGATCTCAATATCAGTCTGAAACACAGAAGATCAGAGTTAGGGTCAAACACATTCCAAACAACGAAAGCCCTGACACAATTGAAGTATGGGGAGAACGAGAGGGCAGATGCAGAGACTTGGGGGAATATTGAGTAATACATGCAGGTGACTGGCTCCACCTCCGCTCCACCAGTTTCCCTCCAACATCCCTCCGTCCCTCTAACATCTAGAGACGCTTGGCCTTGGTTTGAAGGAGCTCACTGATGGAGTACCCATGCTTCTCCAGGACGAACAACAGCAAAGGTTAACAAGCTCACTGTTGTCATAAATGTCCCACCCCCTTGACCTTCACACCTCAGCCAGATGTGACAGGCTCCCTGCATTCACCAATTGCTCAGCTCATAGGAACACTTTTAAACTACTGATAATTATTGCAGGTGCTTGGAGAATTGGCCAGGGCAGTGGGAGATAACATACACCCACATCAATGAAATATCGGCAGTTGCAAATTATTGAAGGAAGAGAGCGTGGACTAAAGTGGTCAGCACACAGCCTGTGGATAGTTCAGAAAGTCAACGCACGGTTCCACACGCAATCTTTGATCGCAGGTATGGGGAGGGCAGAGGCTAACTGGTAAAAAAGAGAGTGCTGGAGGAACTCAGCAGGTCAGGCAGCATCTGTGGAGGGAATGGACAGACAATATTTTCGGAGATCAGCTTGACACAAAACATCATTCGCTTATTACCCTCCAATGGATGCTGCCCGGCCCACTGAGTTCTCCAGCACTTTGTATCTGTCTTTGATATAAATCAGCATCTGTAGTTCCTTTCTACACACTTGCTTTGTCTTGCAATAGTCTTCATACACCCTAGTGGAAGACTCTGAGCCAGTTTCTCAGCCCAGCCAAGGCTCCACAGATGGAGAGGGAATACTGTTGGTACCTGGCTCTCTCCCTTCTTGTACTCCAGTGAGCAGTCCAGCAGCATGATGCGGGGACTCTTGATGTGCCGGCGCATGCGAGGATGCGTGACATCCTTGTTCAGCATCACTCCCCGCAGCATGCACGAGTCATCGATGAAGCCGCCAGGAACCTGTGAATAGGGAATAAATGTCACTGCCGGCCTCGGGAAAAACCCACACCAATGGCCATGTGGCACCGGGAACAGCTGAGCAAATACAAAAGCCAACCCAATGTTCAGATGGGAACAACGTTTGCACTGACCGTTCCCATCGGTACTGAGCAAAGAAACATTGAAATGTTACAGCCAAATCTAATCTATCATCTCGATTTCCCAGTTAGATTTTGTTCCCATTGACCTTGGTTTGGAAGAAGTTTGTTGGTGGAGCACCTAGGCCTCTGGGTAGAGAATCCCAAAGACAACATGCACCTGTTAGGTGTAACATGGACATTTGAGGAGATCACAAGAGGGCAGAAGGGCAACAAGCCGGGACAAATCCCTACACCCTTAGGTAGAGGAAGCAGACACCCACCTTCTCAATTTTGGCATACTTCTTAATGTCAATTTGCTTGTGGCCATTTTCATCCAACTCTACAGTCTTCACTGCATCGAGCGCGATGTTGCAGGCCAGGTCAATCTGCAAGTTGGTCACCTTGGTGTTGATGGCACTTTTGATAATATTCAGCATCAGATCCCGGTTATTGGTGTCAACAGGAGTGCTAGAAAGAAAGAGAAACACCTTAAGTGCCCGTGCCCACTGATCTCCTAGCAACTGGATTGTGTTCAACTGAATATAAAGCTTTACCTGTATATTTGAGTAGCTGCAACAGACCCGTGACATTAATTAAAGCAGAAGGAAGTAGCCTGGCGTTTTGGCAGATTGTTGTGGTTCAGACATTTATTGGTTGTAAAGTATTTTGTGAAAGGCTCCAGCTGAATGCAAGTTTTTTTGTTCCACAGCAAGTGGCTAAAATAAAGTTATTGGAGTCACACAGCACGGAAACAGGACCAACATGCCCAATTAGCCCATGCGGACAAATTGCCTGCGTTAATTAGTCCCACCTGCCCGCAGTTGACCCGTATCCCTTTTCTGTCCATGTACCTGCCCAAACACATTTTAAATGTTATTGTACCTGCGTTCACTACACCCTCGGGCAGCTTATTATGCACTCTCATCGCCCTCTGTGTGAAAGGTTGCCCCTTTGGTTACCTTTAAATTTTCCCCCTCTCACCATAAACCTATGCCCTCTAGTTTTAGACTACCCTACCCTGGGAAAAGACAGTGACTGCTCACCGTCTCCATGCCCCTCATGATTTTATAACTGAGTACCTGAGTTCCTCCAGCGTGGTCACCATGTCCTCCAGTGCCTGGTGATAAGCTCCGATGATGACAGAGGGGTGCATCTGCTGCTCCAGGTACTGTTCAGCTACCGACAGCATCTCTCCAGCTGCAAGAAAACACAATGTGCAGTTACTCAACTATAAACGCACTATCCCACTGCACTAGGAGGCTCCTCATCCTGTAGCTTGATGCTGGATCATGACGATGTTAGGTTATGAACACAGTGAATAAAAGAACAAGTTCTCCAGGACGTTACAACAATGGATGCAGAGAAGGGAAGGCGACACTTTGCCTTACACAGGGCCAGACGGCTGAAGGTGTGATCAAGGTCACTGCACACCCTCACCCTGCCTTGCAAGGCCTGTAGCACGGTTCCTGGCTAGCAGTCCGAGCCCACACCCCTCCCACCACTGAAAGCAAGTCTAATCGCAGAGCGAATGGAGGGGCGCTGGGGCGTCGCTGATTGGGCTCCGTCTCTGGCCACCACTATTGGAGCCGGCACAACCCTGGCTGCCCCTCCACACAACATGAACAAAAACCATTAGTGCGATAGTGCAGAGGTGTTTTACGTACCGAGGATGATGACGGAGGTGGTCCCATCGCCAACCTCTTCATCCTGTGTGCGGCTAATCTCAATCATGGACTTGGCTGCTGGATGCTGCACCTGGATCTGAGAGATTGAACAGAATCGTCAGTCCCAACCGGGAGACTGAGGGTGATAAACCAGAGGGAACAGGGAGACAGACTGGGATGAACCAGGAGTGGAGAGACGGACGGAAATGAACCAGGAGTGGAGAGACGGACGGGAATGAACCAGGAGTCGGGAGGCGGACGGGAATGAACCAGGAGTCGGGAGGCGGACTGGAATGAACCATGAGTGGGGAGACTGAGGGTGATGAACCAGGTGTGGGGAGACAGATGGGGATGAACCAGAGGGAAGGGGGAGACAGACAGGGATGAACCAGGTGTGGGGAGACGGATGGGGATGAACCAGGTGTGGGAGACTGAGGGTGATGAACCAGGATACTGGGGGGGGGATGATGAACCAGAATACTGGGGAGACTGGGGGGAATGAACTAGGAGTGGGGAGACTGGGGGGGTGATCCAGAGAACGGGGAGACATGGTGATGAACTAGGATACTGGGGAGCTGATGCTGTCAGAACAATACAACAGGGAGGAAGGCTGAGGTCCAATGAGATCTGCACCAGGCACAGCTCTGCTTTGGGGAACTCTCCACTCCCTATCCGTTGCCACAGGCTGCTGCACATTGTGAGACCACACCGTCCACTGGGCTGAGTGGGCACCACTGGACTGGCAGCCATAGTCATACAGCACGGAAACAGGCCCTTCAGCCAGCCCGTCCATGCCAACACAGATGCCCCCCACCTATGTTAGTTAGCCATTTAGCCACGTTTCCCACAAAGAGTTGGGAAATGACAGTTGGGATTGTCAGCCGACCTCTGGCCCACTTCCTACTGGGGAAGTTACATTCAAGTAAATTAACCTGGAATTTTAACCTGGGATCTGTCTTGACTTTGACCCCAGTGTGGTGTGGAGCTTCCACTGGGGTGAGATACGCAAGAAGAGGTTAATTTCCCCCAATTTATGGTTGGAATCTGAAGGAAGCTGATGGGGATTGGGGGAGGGAGGAAATTGGTGGTCAGAGGGCAACACTGAGTCACCGAAGGGCCCACTTCTGTGCCATAAAAGGGACTGGTGTTGCAAATTAGTTCACCAAGCACAATGAAGCCACAGCCATTCCATGCTCCCGCACACAACACCACGTAGCAAAGGCATTTGTGCTTCAAGATTCACTGGTGGCATTAGGTGAAACCTATCCAGGTTGTGGTGAGAGCTGGAAGCAGGCAGGGATCATTCACCAATAGGACCCACCTCTCGCAGAATGGCATTGCCGTCGTTGGTCATAACGACACCACCCATGGGATCCAGCAACATCTGGGGAAACAGACATTACATTAGTATAAGATAACTGCAGATGCTGCAGTTCGAAAATCGAACAAATCGAAGGTATTTATTCACAAAATAAATGCTGGAGTAACTCAGCAGGTATGAACATCGACTTCTCCAATTTTAGATAGTTCCTCTGTCCCTCCCGTCCCCTCCTCCTTCCCAGATCTCCCTCTATCTTCCTGTCTCCACCTATATCCTTCCTTTGTCCCGCCCCCCTGACATCAGTCTGAAGAAGGGTCTCGACCCGATACGTCACCCATTCCTTCTCTCCCGAGATGCTGCCTGACCTGCTGAGTTACTCCAGCATTTTGTGAATACAGACATTACATTAGACGGTTTTCCAACTCTGCAAGTCATGGCAGGACGTTCCAATGTGGGTGAAGAGTGGGTAATTCCATACAATTTGACCTGCCCATTTCTTTAATAAACAAGCACTACCACTCATCTTACCTTCATCATAGCTCTTGGTCCCAGGCATGTTCGAATAACGTCTGCAATAGTCTGAAAAACGCAAGGAAGCAAGATGACACGGAATACAGATAACTGCGGATTGAGTAACCCATTGATCAGCCCAGTCCATGCCTATGAACACCCATTACTAAACCCTTGCCATTCCTCCCCAAACAGGCCTGGCAACACGGGGCATCATATCCAAGCCTGGACAACCCATTGATTTGGGCATCTCAGTAGTGCAACCTCACATCCTCAGATTCGCATGCTCGATCCTGATCTCCAGTGTTGCCTGTGTGGAGTTTGCATGTTCTCCCTGTGGCTGCACCAGTTTTGTGTGGGTTCACAGTTTCTTATATGTCCCAAAGACATGCAGGCTCACAGGTTAACTGGCCACTGTGAGTCATCCCGATTGTGTAAGGGAAGGTTGTGTCTGTGCGTAGCGGGAATGTGGGGAGAATGGGATGGTGTAGAATTACTGAATATGGGTGGTGGATGGTCAGCATGGTCTCGATGGGCAGAAAGGCCTGTTTGTGTGTTCTATCTCTCTCTATGACAGATACTTCAAGAAAAGTGACAGTTCCCTCACCCAGTCTAAAGAATACACCCCCCACCCAAAGGTCCTCACCTCACCTACTGAGGTGTAATGTTGCCCATTCCACCCTTGGGGAGTGGAACTACACACATGGGTGTCAGACCTAATGCATCTACACCCAACCCAAGCCGAGTTAAATGGAACCATATCTCTGGTACCCTCGGTGGCAGGCCTATTGTATCCATTCCACCCTTGGATGCCAGATCCTACTGTATCTACACTACAGACCACCCCTGGGTGCCAGATCCGACTGTATTAACACCACAGACCACCCTTAGGTGCCAGATCCGACTGTATTAACACCACAGACCACCCTTGGGTGCCAGATCATTAATCAATAATAATTAATGATTTGGATGATGAAATGAGAAGTAACATTAGCAAGTTTGCAGATGACAAAGCTGGGTGGCAGTGTGAACTGCGAAGAAGATGTTAGGACGTTGCAGGGTAACTTGGACAGGTGCGTGGCAGATGCATTATAATGGAGATAAACGTGAGGTTATCCACTTTGGTGGCAAAAATAAGGAGGCAGATTATTATCTCAATGGTGTCAGATTAGGTAAAGAGGAAGTGCAACGAGACCTTGGTGTCGTACACCAGTCACTGAAAGTAAGCGTGCAGGTACAGCAGGCAGTGAAGAAAGCTAATGGCATGTTGGCCTTCATAACGAGAGGATTTGAGTACAGGAGCAAAAAAGTCATTTTTCAATTTTATTTGTATACACATTTAAAAACAACCCACATTGACCAAAGTGCTGTACATCACCAGGTACTGAGAACGAACAAGGGCCCTGGTGAGACCATATCTGGAGTATTGTGTGCAGTTTTGGTCTCCTAATTTGGGGAAGGACGTCCTTGCTATTGAGGCAGTGCAGCGTAGGTTCACGAGGTTAATCCCTGGGATGGAGGGACTGTCATATGAGGAAAGATTGGAAAGACTAGGCTTGTATTCACTGGAGTTTAGAAGGATGAGAGGGGATCTTATAGAGGTATAAAATTATAAAAGGACTAGATATGCTAGATGCAGGAAAAATGTTCCCAATGTTGGCAGAGTCCAGAACCAGGGGGCACTGTCTCAGAATAAAGGGGAGGCCATTTAAAACTGAGGTGAGAAGATACCTTTTCACCCAGAGAGTTGTGAATTTGTGGAATTCTCTGCCACAGAGGGCAGTGGGGGCCAAATCACTGGATGGGTTTAAAAGAGTTAGATAGAGCTCTAGGGGGTCTGAAGAAGGGTCTCGACCCGAAACGTCACCCACTCACGCTTTTGTGGTTGCAGCTCCGAGACTGTGGAACAGCATCCCTCTCCCCATCAGAACTGCTCCCTCCATCGACTCCTTTAAGTCCAGGCTCAAAACCTATTTCTACTCCCTAGCGTTTGAGGCCCATTGAGGAGGTGCTGTGAACTGTTTTGTATGTGCTGTTATGTTTGCGTGCTACTACTGTATGTTTCATTTTTTCCTTAGCACCTAATCAGATGTACAGCACTTTGGTCAACATGGGTTGTTTTTAAATGTGCTATATAAATAAAATTGACTTGACTTGACATTCCTTCTCTCCTGAGATGCTGCCTGACCTGCTGAGTTACTCCAGCATTTTGTGAATAAATACCGTTGATTTGTACCAGCATCTGCAGTTATTTTCTTGTATGAGCTCTAGGGGCTAGTGGAAGCAAGGGGTATGGGGAGAAGGCAGGCACGGGTTACTGATTGTGGATGATCACAATGAATGGCGGTGCTCCTATTGTCTATGCTCCGACTGCACCGACCCCCAGCCCCACCCATGGGCGCCCCCACCCCTCACCTTGGCCGCGCTGATGTTGCCTTGCTGCACTCTGCGGCCCGACTCACGCTTCAAGTTCTGACCTGTGGGAGAGACACGGACAGCGGGTTAGACACAGACACAGGCCCGGGGGGGGAGGGGAGGGGGAGGGGGAGGGGGGGGGGAGGGGGAGGGGGGGGGGGGGAGGGGGAGGGGGGGGGGGGGGGGAGGGGAGGGGGAGGGGGGGGGAGGGGGAGGGGGGGGGAGGGGGGGGGAGGGGGGAGGGGGGGAGACCGCGCCGCCTGGGCCCAGCCAGGCGGGAGGGAGGAAGAGGCCGCTGCATCCGACACCGACCATCACCAGCCATCGGCCCCGACATTCACCCAGCTCAGTCTCAGCACCACGGCCCGTCACCCTCCCCCTCCCCCTCTCCCCCTCCCCCTCCCCCTCCAGCCCCATCACTGGGCCCGGCCCTGTCTCCCCAGGCCCCGATCCGCGCCACTCACTCAGCACCACCTCCCTCCCTCCCTCCCTCCCCAGCCCCCATCGAAGGCCCCCATCCCATCTCCAGGCCCACGTCCCCGCCCTCATCCCCATCCGTAGATCAGGGTTCAGACTCCCAATCCCCGGTCGGCGACACTCACTCAACACGACAACCTGTCTACCCAACATGGCGGCCACCGGCTTGTGCTGGAACCTTCTCCGCCGCCGCGCTCCCCACCACGCTGCCGCCTGATGGACACCCGGCTCCGCCAATCGGCGACCGTCGCAGTGCTGGCCTGGCCAATCGGAAGCGCAGGCCCGTGGTGACGAGTACGATGGCCAATGGGGCAGCGGAACGGCGCCGGGGGGGCGGGGCTGGGAACAGGGATGGGGTTGTGACGAGAGGGAGGGGCTGGGTTTGGGGGCGGGGCTTGGGACAGGAGGCGGGGCCGCGGGGCTGGAGCCGGGGATCGGGGCTGATGCCGGGGGGCGGGGCTGTGATCAGAGGGCGGGGCGAGCGCCGGGGGGCGGGGCTGGGATCAGAGGGTGCGGCTGTGACTAGGGTGCGAAGCTGTGATCAGAGGGCGGGGCTTACGTCGGGGGGCGGGGCTGTGGTCAGAGGGCGGGGCTTGCCCAGTCATTTAACCTAGACAATAGACAATAGAAAATAGGTGCAGGAGGAGGCCATTCGGCCCTTCGAGCCAGCACCGCCATTCAATGTGATCATGGCTGATCATTCTCAATCAGTACCCCGTTCCTGCCAAACCTACAAACCTGGTATTTGTTCACAAAATGCTGGAGTAACTCAGCGGGTCAGGCAGAATCTCGGGAGAGAAGGAATATCATATCATATCATATATATATACAGCACGGAAACAGGCCTTTTCGGCCCACCAAGTCCGCGCCTCCCAGCGATCCCCGCACATTAACACTATCCTACACCCACTAGGGACAATTTTTTACATTTACCCAGTCAATTAACCTACATACCTGTACGTCTTTGGAGAATAAAATTGGAGAATAAAAAGGCAATACGGGGAGAAAAGATGAGGTGCGAGGTTAAACTAGCCAATAATATAAAGGAGGAGAGCAAAAGTTTTTTAGGTACGTGAAGAGGAAAAAAATAGTCAAGGCAAATGTGGGTCCCTTGAAGACAGAAGCAGGGGAATTTATTATGGGGAACAAAGAAATGGCAGACGAGTTAAACCGTTACTTTGGATCTGTCTTTACTGAGGAAGATACACACAATCTCCCAAATGTTCTAGGGGCCGGAGAACCTAGGGTGATGGAGGAACTGAAGGAAATCCACATTAGGCAGGAAATGGTTTTGGGTAGACTGATGGGACTGAAGGCTGATAAATCCCCAGGACCTGATGGTCTGCATCCCAGGGTACTTAAGGAGGTGGCTCTAGAAATAGTGGAAGCATTGGAGATCATTTTTCAATGTTCTATAGATTCAGGATCAGTTCCTGTGGATTGGAGGATAGCAAATGTTATCCCACTTTTTAAGAAAGGAGGGAGAGAGAAAACGGGTAATTATAGACCAGTTAGTCTAACATCAGTGGTGGGGAAGATGCTGGAGTCAATTATAAAAGACGAAATTGCTGAGCATTTGGATAGCAGTAACAGGATCATTCCGAGTCAGCATGGATTTATGAAGGGGAAATCATGCTTGACAAATCTACTGGAATTTTTTGAGGATGTAACTAGGAAAATTGACAGGGGAGAGTCAGTGAATGTGGTGTACCTCGACTTTCAGAAAGCCTTCGACAAGGTCCCAAATAGGAGATTAGTGGGAAAAATTAGAGCACATGGTATTGGGGGTAGGGTACTGACATGGATAGAAAATTGGTTGACAGACAGAAAGCAAAGAGTGGGGATAAATGGGTCCCTTTCGGAATGGCAGGCAGTGACCAGTGGGGTACCGCAAGGTTCTGTGCTGGGACCCCAGCTATTTGCGATATACATTAATGACTTAGATGAAGGGATTAAAAGTACCATTAGCAAATTTGCAGATGATACTAAGCTGGGGGGTAGTGTGAATTGTGAGGAAGATGCAATAAGGCTGCAGGGTGACTTGGACAGGTTGTGTGAGTGGGCGGATACATGGCAGATGCAGTTTAATGTAGATAAGTGTGAGGTTATTCACTTTGGAAGTAAGAATAGAAAGGCAGATTATTATCTGAATGGTGTCAAGTTAGGAAGAGGGGATGTTCAACGAGATCTGGGTGTCCTAGTGCATCAGTCACTGAAAGGAAGCATGCAGGTACAGCAGGCAGTGAAGAAAGCAAATGGAATGTTAATAATAATAATAATAATACATTTTATTTATATAGCGCTTTTCATATACTCAAAGACGCTTTACAGAGATTTTGAGAACATGGGGAAGTTAATAAATAGATAAATAAGTAAATAAATAAATGAACAGAGAAAGGAGACAGTAGGTGAGGTGACCTTCAGTGGTTGAAGGCAGTACTGAACAGGTGAGACTTCAGCGATGTTTTGAATGTGGTGAGTGTGGGGGAGTCTCTAACGGTTTGGGGTAGTGAGTTCCATAGGGTGGGAGCAGCGATGGAGAAAGCCCTGTCCCCCCAGGATCTGAGTTTAGTCCGGATGTGGGGGGATAGGAGATTGGCAGCGGCAGAGCGGAGGGTGCAGGTGGGAGTGTGCCTGTGGAGGAGGTCGGTCAGGTAGGATGGGGCCAGGTTATGGAGGGCTTTGTAGGTTATTAGGAGGATTTTGTACTGGATTTTCTGGGGGATGGGGAGCCAGTGGAGTTTATAAAGGACGGGGGTGATATGGTCACGGATCGAGGTGTGTGTGAGTAGACGGGCAGCGGAGTTTTGAATGTATTGAAGTTTATTGATGATTTTTGAGGGTGCGCCATAGAGGAGGCTGTTGCAGTAGTCCAGACGGGAGGTGATGAAGGCGTGGATGAGGGTTTCTGCAGCTGTGGAGGAGAGGGATGGACGGAGACGGGCAATGTTTTTGAGGTGGAAGAAGGCTGTCTTTGTGATGTGTTTGATGTGTTTGTCGAAGGAGAGGGTTTGATCAAGGATGATTCCAAGATTCCGGATGTGAGGTGAGGTGGATACTGGGAGACCATCAATGTTGAGGATGAAGTTTTGGGTGGATTTGGTGAGCATTTTTGGACCAATGATGATGATTTCAGATTTGTTGCAATTGAGTTGGCCTTCATAACAAGAGGAGTTGAGTATAGGAGCAAAGAGGTCTTTCTACAGTTGTACCGGGCCCTGGTGAGACCGCACCTGGAGTACTGTGTGCAGTTTTGGTCCCAAATTTGAGGAAGGATATTCTTGCTATTGAGGGCGTGCAGCGTAGGTTCACTAGGTTAATTCCCGGAATGGCGGGACTGTCGTATGTTGAAAGGCTGGAGCAATTAGGCTTGTATACACTGGAATTTAGAAGGATGAGGGGGGATCTTATTGAAACATATAAGATAATTAGGGGATTGGACACATTAGAGGCAGGAAACATGTTCCCAATGTTGGGGGAGTCCAGAACAAGAGGCCACAGTTTAAGAATAAGGGGTAGGCCATTTAGAACGGAAATGAGGAAGAACATTTTCAGTCAGAGAGTGGTGAAGGTGTGGAATTCTCTGCCTCAGAAGGCAGTGGAGGCCAGTTAGTTGGATGCTTTCAAGAGAGAGCTGGATAGAGCTCTTAAGGATAGCGGAGTGAGGGGGTATGGGGAGAAGGCAGGAACAGGGTACTGATTGAAGGAATGGGTGATGTTTCACAGAGTGCTGGAGTAACTCAGCAGGTCAGGCAGCATCTCTGGAGAACATGGATAGATGACGTTTCACAGAGTGCTGGAGTAACTCAGCGGGTCAGGCAGCATCTCTGGAGAGAAGGAATGGGTGACGTTTTGGGTCGAGACCTTTCTTCAGACTTTACTCCCACATCCTTGTGATTTTTAAATGCATCTACTGGTTCCGCTCAAATTGTTCCTCGGCGAACAGCCCCAGCTTCTCCAGAATGTTCACTTAAATAACGATCTTGTCACTCCCGGAAGATTGCAGTGGTTTAAGTTTCATATCTTTGTCTTGAACTGCTTATTGATCGTTGGATTTCATCCACAAAGGAACCTCAGTTGGGACATTGACTGACCTCTCACACATTGACCTCTGACCTCTGGCTATTTCTCACACAGATGTCCCTGGTGGATTTAGGGAAGAGGTTGTTGGAGGCAGCGCGAAAGGGTCAGGATGATGAGGTCCGGACACTGATGGCAAATGGCGCTCCGTTTACCACCGATTGGGTACGTAGACTTCTGATGGGGGCATGTGATGAATGTGGGGCAGCAATGTTTGTTCATATCTTTTAACTATCTTTAGAAGGATGAGGGGGAATCTTATTGAAAGTCGAAGGTCTGTGAAGACCTACAAACCTGCACGTCTTTGGAGTGTGGGAGGAAACCGAAGATCTCGGAGAAAAACCACGCAGGTCACGGGGAGAACGTACAAACTCCGTACAGACGGCGCCCGTAGTCAGGATCGAACCTGTGTCTCCGGCGCTGCATTCGCTGTAAGGCAGCAACTCTACCGCTGCGCCACAGTGCCGCCCTGCTGGGGGTCGGGCTGGGGGCGGGGCAGGGCTGGCGCAGGGGGGCGGGGCTGGCGCCGGGGGCGGGGCTGGCGCCGGGGGCGGGGCTGGCGCCGGGGGCGGGGCGGGGCTGGCGCAGGGGGGCGGGGCTGGCGCCGGGGGGCGGGGCTGGCGCCGGGGGCGGGGCTGGCGCCGGGGGGCGGGGCTGGCGAGCATTCTCGGTGGAGCTGCAGATGTTGCAAGTCGAAGATAAAGAGGCAGTGAATGCGGAAATAGCCAACATCTGTGGAGACCGAGTCAAGAGTGTTTTATTGCCATATGTCCCAGACAGAACAATGGGAATTTGTACTTGCATCAGCACTAGTTAATATGTAGATATAGTACGCTGTAGACAATATAACAAACGAGAAAAAAATAAATGAATGATGAATATTTTATTGGCCAAGTATGTGCATATACAAGGAATGTGCCTTGGTGCTCCGCTCACAAATGACAACACAAACATACAGTTAACAATTAAAAATAAAGCATAAACACATCAAAACAATAAGGATACAACATTACGGTCTGCATATGTGGGTGAAAATAAACCAGAGCAATGTATGCGTGTATACTGTTCATGTGATTGGAGTAGAATTAGGCCATTCGGCCCCTCAAGTCTCTTCCGTTATTTAATCATGGCTGATCTATCTCTCCCTCCTAACCCCATTTAACTGCATTCTCCCCATAAGCCCTGACACATATGTATATATACACATTGAAGAAGGGTCTCGACCCGAAATGTCACCTATTTCTTTTCTCCAGAGATGCGGTCTGATCCGCTGAGTTACTCCAGCTTTTTGTGTCTGTACGCACACTGAAACATACACACACATATATCTTATATATGTCTTACACACATATATGTCTTACACACATATATGTCTTACACACATATATGTCTTACACACATATATGTCTTACACACTTATATGTCTTACACACTTATATGTCTTACACACATGTGTCTTACACACTTTTATCCACACGAGCCAGTCTGACAGTGGGACCTGGTGGGGACACTCGAACTGGCGTCGACGTGGCGCACTCTGATTGTAGCGCACCCCTAAGTGCAAAGCAGCTCGGGAGATGTAGTGCCACCATGTTTTCCGCCACGGCCGAGGTGACGACGTGAACTACATCATCCAGGAGGCACCGCGATCGAAGCGGAGGGCCGGTGACGTCAGGCGCAAGGGCAGTGGTGCTTCTTTGGCCGAGCGCAACGAGGGTGAGTGGCGGCGGGAGAGGGAGAGGGAGAGGGAGGGGGAGGGGGAGGGGGAGGGGGAGAGGGAGAGGGAGAGGGGGAGAGGGGGGAGAGGGAGAGGGAGAGGGAGAGGGAGAGGGAGAGGGAGAGGGAGAGGGAGAGGGGGAGAGGGGGGAGAGGGAGAGGGAGAGGGAGAGGGAGAGGGAGAGGGAGAGGGAGAGGGAGAGGGAGAGGGAGAGGGGGAGGGGGAGGGAGAGGAGAGGGGGAGGGGGAGGGGAGAGGGGGAGGGAGAGAGGGGGAGGGGGAGGGGAGAGGGAGGAGGGAGGAGGGGGAGGGAGAGAGGGAGAGAGGGAGAGGGAGAGGGCGAGGGGAGAGGGGAGGGGAGAGGGGAGAGGGGAGAGGGGGAGGGAGGAGGGAGAGGGGGAGGGGAGAGGGGGAGGGAGGAGGGGAGGGAGAGAGGGAGAGGGCGAGGGGAGAGGGGGAGGGGGAGGGAGAGGGAGAGGGGGAGGGGAGAGGGGAGAGGGGGAGGGAGGAGGGAGAGGGGGAGGGGAGAGGGGGAGGGAGAGAGGGAGAGGGAGAGGGCGAGGGGAGAGGGGAGGGGAGAGGGGAGAGGGGGAGGGAGGAGGGAGAGGGGGAGGGAGGAGGGGGAGGGAGAGAGGGAGAGGGCGAGGGGAGAGGGGGAGGGGGAGGGAGGAGGGAGAGAGGGCGAGGGGAGAGGGAGGAGGGGGAGGGAGAGAGGGAGAGGGAGAGGGCGAGGGGAGAGGGGGAGGGGAGAGGGGAGAGGGGGAGGGAGGAGGGAGAGGGGGAGGGGAGAGGGGAGGGAGGAGGGGGAGGGAGAGAGGGAGAGGGAGAGGGCGAGGGGAGAGGGGTGAGGGGGAGGGAGGAGGGAGAGGGAGGAGGGAGGAGGGGGAGGGAGAGGGGGAGGGGAGAGGGGGAGGAGGAGGGGAGGGAGAGAGGGAGAGGGAGAGGGAGAGGGCGAGGGGAGAGGGCGAGGGAGAGGGGGAGGGAGGAGGGAGAGGGAGGAGGGGGAGGGAGAGAGGGAGAGGGAGAGGGAGAGGGGGAGGGGAGAGGGGGAGGGAGGAGGGGGAGGGAGAGAGGGAGAGGGGAGGGGAGAGGGGAGAGGGGGGGAGAGGGAGGGAGGAGGGAGAGGGGAGAGGGGGAGGGGGAGGGGGAGAGAGAGAGAGAGAGAGAGAGTGGAGGGGTGAGGGAGAGGAGGGGTGAGGGAGAGGAGGGGTGAGGGAGAGGGGAGGAGCGGGAGGGGGAGAGGGAGAGAGGGGGAGAGAGAGGGGGAGAGGGAGAAGGGGGAGGGATAGGGGGGTAGAGTGGGGAAGAGAGAGAGGGGGGGAAAGGGAGGAGGGTATGGGGATGGAGAGAGAGAGAGGGGGAGGGGGTGAGGGTAAAGGGGGATGGATGGGGGGGGTTCCACGCAGCGGAACGTTCCTGACTTGAACGTTATCATGTCTCCCTCCACAACAGCCATGTTGCTGAACCTTCACCTGGTCCAGGCAGATGACCACCGCTGGGGGGCAGCGCCTTGTGGGGGGCTGGGCAGGAGGTGCGGGCACTGATCTGTGGGGGGGAGAGTGGCTGGGGGAATGGTGCCCCCTGTGTTCTTCTCATTGCAGCTGAATTCGGCCATGTGGCCCATCGAGTCTGCTCCGCCATTCTATCGTGGCTGGTCTATCTTTCCCTAAGTGACCCTTGCTGACCTGAGAGGGGCAGGTCGGAGGGCACTGCCCTGTGGGAGGGGAGAGGAGGGAGCAATGCCTGGCGGGAGGGGCAGGGTCTGAGGGAATATCAGAGGGGAGGGGGCACTGATAATCACTGAAACCACGCTCTAGAAATAAACAATAAATGCAGTGAGGTGCAGGAAAATAACTGCTGGTTCAAATTGAAGGTCGACACAAAATGCTGGAGTAACTCAGCGGGTCAGGCAGCATCTCAGGACAGAAGGAATGGGTGACGTTTCGGGTTGAGACCCTTCTTGCAGTGAGGTTGTCACAAGGAAAAGGAGCAGAATTAGGCAATTCAGCCCATCAAGTCTATTCCGCCATTCATTCACGGCTGATCTATCTCTCCCTCCTAACCCCATTCTCCTGCCTTCTCCCCATAACCTCTGACACCCGTACTAATCAAGAATCTGTCTAGGTTGGGGGGCGGTGTGTAGGTCGGTGCTGGGTGGGTGTTCAGGTGGCTGGGGGCAGGGTGGGTGTAGGTCTAACCACACCATGGGTGTGAGCTCTCCCCTCTGTCTGTGCTCTGCGTGATTCTTATCCTTGCCCGCTCTCCCCACAGATGAGGCTGCTGTTGATCTGGGTGTGTGCCGTGCTCCTCGCTGTCGCGGGGGCCGAGGAGGGAGCCAGGATTCTGTCCTCCAAGTCCCTGTTGAACAAATACGCAGTGGAGGGTCGGGACCTGACGCTGCAGTACAACGTGTACAATGTGGGCTCCAGGTAGGGAGCGCAGCCTTCCTCGGCTCACCTGACAACATACACTCACCTGGTTCAGCACCTACTACACGACCACACGCTCAGGCCTGACAACAGCCCTGTTTCACCCCACTGCTCCGTAACCCGGCCCCACTCCCACCTGACCCTGCCTTGGCCTGCTGCTCCATCACTAATGCCCACCTTGCCTATCTACCTTGTCCCACCCTGCCTTGTCATACCACTCCCTCGCCCGCCCCCCCCCTCCCCCGGTCACCTCACTTGTCCACGGTCACCTGGCCCTTCCCCCTCCCTCAACTGTGTTCCTCCCCCTGGTCACCTCACCTATCCCTGGTCACCTGGCCCGTCTCCCCTCCCCCGGTCACCTGGCCCTATCCCCCGGTCACCTGGCCTGCCCCCTCGCCCATCCCCCTTGCCCGGTGGGCTGTTTCACTGGATGCAGAGCGGCTGTGTGTGGGGTGGGAGGGAGTGCTGGCAGCCCCTGTGATTCCCGTCTCTCTCTCTCCGACCCTCCCCCCGTCACCTGGTCCGGCTGTGTTTGGGGTTGGACAGAGAGCTGGCAGCCCCTGTGATTCCCGTCTCTCTCTCTCCGTCCCTCAGCGCGGCGCTGGAGGTGGAGCTCAGCGATGACTCCTTCCCACCGGAGGACTTTGGAATCGTGTCGGGAATGCTGACCGTGAAATGGGACCGGATCGCCCCGTATCCTTGGCATGACCTTCGTGTGTCCGAAGGTTCTTCATTGGGATCTGCCCCTGGCTCGCTCGTGTTCCTTCCCAGGTTGATAAGTGATAGGAGCAGAATTAGGCCATTCAGCCCATCAAGTCTACTCCACCATTCAATCATGGCTGATCTATCTCTCCCTCCTAACCCCATTCTCCTGCCTTCTCCCCATAACTTGACACCCATAACAATCAAGAATCTGTAAACCTCCACCTTTAAAAATACCCATTGACTTGGCCTCCACTGCCGTCTGTGGCAATGAATTCTACAGATTCACCATCTTTGGGCTAAAGAAATTACTCCACATCTTCTTTCTTAAGGTATATCCTTATATTCTGATGCTGTCCATAGACAATAGGTGCAGGAGGAGGCCATTCGGCCCTTCGAGCCAGCACTGCCATTCAATGTGATCATGGCTGATCATTCTCAATCAGTACCCCGTTCCTGCCTTCTCCCCATACCCCCTGACTCCGCTATCCTTAAGAGCTCTATCTAGCTCTCTCTTGAATGCATTCAGAGAATTGGCCTCCACTACCTTCTGAGGCAGAGAATTCCACAGATTCACAACTCTCTGACTGAAAAAGTTTTTCCTCATCTCAGTTCTCAATGGTCTACCCCTTATTCTTAAACTGTGGCCCCTTGTTCTGGACTCCCCCAACATTGGGAACATGTTTCCTGCCTCTAACGTGTCCAACCCCTTAATAATCTTATTCGTTTCGATAAGATCTCCTCTCATCCTTCTAAATTCCAGTGTATACAAGCCTAGTCGCTCCAGTCTTTCAACATATGACAGTCCCGCCATTCCAGGAATTAACCTGGTGAACCTACGCTGCACGCCCTCAATAGCAAGAATATCCTTCCTCAAATTTGGAGACCAAAACTGCACACAGTACTCCAGGTGCGGTCTCACTAGGGCCCTGTACAACTGCACACAGTACTCCAGGTGTGGTCTCACTAGGGCCCTGTACAACTGCACACAGTACTCCAGGTGCGGTCTCACTAGGTCCCTGTACAACTGCAGAAGGACCTCTTTGCTCCTATACTCAACTCCTCTTGTTATGCAGGCCAACATTCCATTGGCTTTCTTCACTGCACTGTGGTCTTAGCCTCTCCCACTGGTGGAAACAGCCTCTCCACATCCACTCTATCCAGGCCTTTCACTATTCTGCACGTTTTTCAATGAGGTCCCCTCTCATTCTTCTAAACTCCAGCGAGTACAGGCCCAGTGCCGTCAAACACTTATATGTTGACCCACTCATTCCTGGGATCGTTCTTGTAAACCTCCCCTGGACCCTCTCCAGAGCCGGCACATCCTTCCTCAGATGGGGATGGGACCCTTGTTTGCTTCCTCCATGTCGTCCTCTGTCTGATTCCTTGACCGGCTCGCTGCAGGGCCAGTAACGTGACCCACACGGTGGTGCTGCGGCCACTGAAGGCCGGATACTTTAACTTCACCTCTGCCACCGTCTCGTACCTGGCCCAGGAAGGGGGGCCCGTGGTGGTAAGTCAGGCCTCTTCAGTAACGACCGCAAGACGAATAAATGGGGGAGACGCACAGTCTCTTGCCCAGAGTGGGGGAATCGAGGACCAGTGGACATAGGTTCAGGGTGAAGGGGAAAAGATTTAGATTTAGATTTAGAGATACAGCGCGGAAACAGGCCCTTCGGCCCAGCAATCCCCGCACATTAACACTATCCTACACACACGAGGGACAATTTTTACATTTACCCAGTCAATTAACCTACAAACCTGTACATCTTTGGAGTGTGGGAGGAAACCGAAGATCTCGGAGAAAACCCACGCTTGTCACGGGGAGAACGTACAAACTCCGTACAGACAGCACCCGTAGTCAGGATCGAACCTGAGTCTCCGGCGCTGCATTCGCTGTAAGGCAGCAACTCTACCGCTGCGCCACCGTGCCGCCCTTAATAGGAATCTGAGGGGTAACTTTTTCACACAGAGGGTGGTGGGTGTGTGGAACGAGCTGCCGGAGGAGGTAGTTGAAGCTGGGACTATCTCAACGTTTAAGAAACAGTTAGATGGGTACATGGATAGGACAGGTTTGGAGGGATACGGACCAAACGTGAGCAGGTGGGACTAGTGTAGCTGGGACATGTTGGCTGTTTGGCAAGTTGGGCCGAAGGGCCTGTTTCCGCACTATGTCTGTAATGGTGAACAGGTAAAGGTAAGTCTAGCAGGTATCGCCAGGTTGGCCTCACATGGCATTTCCCAGCACCCTCTTGGTTTTGAGTGGCTGCCAGTTCGGTTCAGTTTATTGTCCCGTGTGGAGAGGTAGAGTGAAAAGCTTTGTTGCGTGCTAACCAGTCAGCGGAAAGACAAAACATGGTTACCATCGAGCCGTTACAATGCACAGATACATGGTGAGGGAATGCAAGTTAAAGCCAGCCAAGTCTGATCAAGGACAGTCCGAGGGTCACCAATGAGGTAGTTGGTAGCCGAGCAGTCTGTCGTAATGTTGGGGTGTCTTTGTCTGCAGGTGGGGTACACCAGCGCTCCTGGACAGGGTGGCATCTTGGCCCAGCGAGAGTTTGATCGCCGCTTCTCCCCTCATTACGTGAGTGTCTGTTCTCTACGCTCCCCCCTCCGGCTGGCTCAGCCCACGCGTACCAGAACGTCCGATGTGACACGGACTCCTCCCTTTCCCCCCCCCCCCCTCCTGGTGGACCCCACGCTGATGCCCCCCCCTCAGTGCGCGGTGCCCCCCACAGATGGAGGGTCAGATCCTATCGCCTTCCTCGGTGGATGTCGATGGCCCTTGTCCTGTCGTGCAGATGCTGGCGTTCCCGTGTCCAAGCCCCACAACCTGGGAACCGCTCGTGTCTACCCGATGGATTAGAGCACTGCTGTGCGGGGACAGGCCGTTCGGCCCACAATACCTGTGCCGGCCGTCATGCCAAGTGTTAAATTGATCTCATCTTCCTGTACATGATCCATTCCCTGTACCATGATCCATTACATGGTGCCTATGTAAAAGCTTCTTAAATACCACCATCATACCTGCCTCCACCACCACTCCTGGCAGAGCGTTCATGAGTTATAGGAGCAGAATTAGGCCATTCGGCCCATCTGCCATACATTCATGGCTGATCTATCTTTCCCTCCCAACACCAGTTTCGGGTTCCCCACTGCTCGCTGGGAGAAAGACACTTGCCTTGCACATTCCATTAAACCTCCCCCATCTCACCCTGTAGCTATGTCCTCTCATGTTGGACATTTCCACCCCGACACAAAGGTTCTGGCTGTCTACTCTATCTGTGCCTCTCCTCGTTTTATCTCCAAGTCTATCAAGTCTCCCCTCAACCTGCGACGTTCCAGGGAAAACAATCCCAGTCTGTCCGACCTCTCCCTGTAACTGGAACCCTCTAATCCAGGCAGCATTGTGGTGAATCTCCCTCTGCAACCTCTCCCTGTAGCTGGAACCCTCTAATCCAGGCAGCATTGTGGTAAACCTCCTCTCCAAACCTGTCCCTATAGCTGGAACTCTCTAATCCAGGCAGCATTGTGGTGAACCCCCTCTGCAACCTCTCCAAATCTTCCACATGCTTCCGATGGGCTGAATGGCCTAATTCTGCTCCTGTGCCTTACGATCTTCCCTCCAAAACCCCCGAGGTTCTGTGACGAGATCTGATTGTTGGTGAAACTTTCTCTGCAGTTGGACTGGGCGGCCTTTGGAGTGATGACCCTCCCCTCCATCGGCATCCCCCTGCTGCTCTGGTACTCGAGTAAGAGGAAGTACGACATGGCCAAGTCCAAGAAGAACTGAGGCGACTGGAACATTGGGAGCTCTTGTGACCCTGTTGTACACCCGAGCTGTGATGGGCTTCATCGGCTGTGCGTGTGCGTGTGTGTGTGTGTGCGCACATGTGGTTCTGTCTGTGCACACGCGAGTCTGTATGTGCACAGGTGCGTGCGTGTGTGTGCGTGCATGTGTCTGTGTGCATGTGCGTGCGTGTATATCTGTTTACTTAATCTCTTAACTCTCTCACAGTGACAATGTCCATCCAATTCACTTTGTTTCAGTGTGAGTTTTTCTCAATTGCGGGGGGTTCCTAAACAAGGGAGCAGTGGTCCTTGCCACAGTCCACAGACCGTTTGTATTGACCCAGTCACACGACCCGGTGGAGACGACGTTCATCGTTCCACCTCCTTTGGCGCACAGATGGTTCTCAGCTCCCATCTGCTTCATCCCCCAGAGTTTTGCCATTGGTTGGTTGGGACATTTTGTACAAATTCCACTGAGAACCACCACTGTTCTGGTCAGAACTAAACACCAGTCAGGCTTGGCACTGGGCGTGTCTGGCCTTCACACTCATCAACTAACTCACCTCTATCTTCCTGCCAAAAGCTGAAGGGGCCCCGGGACCTGGTGACGATCTCTCAGCTCTGAACCTTACCACTGCTCGGTCAGTTTTCAGAGTAGAAACAGAAAAGCAGGTGCAGGAGTAGGCCATTCAGCCCTTGGAAACAGTGCCAACATTCAATATGATCATGGCCGATCATCCAAAATCAGTTCCCCTTCCTGCTTTATCCCATAACCCTTGATTCTGTTAGCTAAATCTAACTCTTGAAAACATCCAGTGAATTGGCCTCCACTGCCTTCTGTGGCAGAGAATTCCACAGATTCACCACTCTCTGGGTGAAGAGGAGTTAGATATCTTTTTATTTTCTGGCCACTACATTCAACCTCCCCCCATCTGCCTTTGATCACTCTTCACACCCATGGTCATTGTAGAGATGCCTTTGGCCCATTTCACCCTGGTGACCTTTTGTTTCAAATTTACTGGGGTTTTGAACATGGCATCTATTTTCCTCCAATGGCAAGTGGCACGTTTATTTTTGAAGCAGGAGAGGACTGCAGGGCCAACAAAAGAGTGAATCTCTTCCATAAACGATGCCAGAGAGTGGCTTCTTGTTTTGAAGTCAATCATTCTGCTCCGTTGGTACAACAGGGTCACGAATAGTTTATTGTACAATTGAGTTTTTTTTAATAAAACCACTTGTAAATGAAACGGTCTTCATTCTCATTTTAGGATTATGTTGAAAATCACATACTGAGCAGATTTATCAAACAAGTTTTGTACATCAGATGAAAACCCTGTTACAACCTAACTGGGATTAAAAGCTGGTATCTCCCCGTGACCTTCTGACTTCTGCTGTTGAGTTGTAACATCGAGTGGCTGTGGCACTGTCAATGCACTACATGGCTGCAAAATCCCTCAAACTAGGATAGTTCCACAGTTTGAAAAGTGGCAAAAGTAACCTTGCAGCAAAAACTAGAAAATAAACCCATTCTTCGAAAGGTGGGAGGGGAAATGCTAATGTCTAATACGCAGTGAAGAAAGACAATGGAATGTTGGCCTTCATAACAAGAGGAGTTGAGTATAGGAGCAAAGAGGTCCTTCTGCAGTTGTACAGGGCCCTAGTGAGACCGCACCTGGAGTACTGTGTGCAGTTGTACAGGGCCTTAGTGAGACCGCACCTGGAGTACTGTGTGCAGTTTTGGTCTCCAAATTTGAGGAAGGATATTCTTGCTATTGAGGGCGTGCAGCATAGGTTTACTAGGTTAATTCCCGGAATGGCGGGACTATCATATGTTGAAAGACTGGAGCGACTAGGCTTGTATACTCTGGAATTTAGAAGGATGAGAGGAGATCTTATCGAAATGTATAAGATTATTAAGGGGTTGGACACGTTAGAGGCAGGAAACATGTTCCCAATGTTGGGGGAGTCCAGAACAAGGGGCCACAGTTTAAGAATAAGGGGTAGGCCATTTAGAACTGAGATGAGGAAAAACTTTTTCAGTCAGAGAGTTGTGAATCTGTGGAATTCTCTGCCTCAGAAGGCAGTGGAGGCCAATTCTCTGAATGCATTCAAGAGAGAGCTGGATAGAGCTCTTAAGGATAGCGGAGTCAGGGGGTATGGGGAGAAGGCAGGAACGGGGTACTGATTGAGAATGATCAGCCATGATCACATTGAATGGCGGTGCTGGCTCGAAGGGCCGAATGGCCTCCTCCTGCACCTATTGTCTATTAATTATTAGAGTTGATATGGATTAATGAAAGAGAAATAATGTCCACAAAACATTTAAATCAAGTCAAGCTCATTGTCAGATACAAAGAGTATCTTGCTTGCAGTCACATTACAGGCAGCACGCAAAAAACATCAATAAAATTACACAGATTGTGCAGAACAAGCAGAACTAGAACAACAAGACAATAGTGCAAACCATAATTAAAAAACAAGGCAATGGTTGTGCAAGGGGTGGCCTGTGTAGTCTTCTATTGCCAAGATAGGATGAGGGTTGTGCAGCTAGGTTCAAGAACCTAATAGTTGTAAAGCAGAGGGATCTAGGAGCGCAGGTACACGGTTCCCTGAAAGTGGTGTCACAAGTAGACAGGGAGTGTTGTGGAGCAGAGGGATCTAGGAGCGCAGGTACACAGTTCCTTGAAAGTGGTGTCACAGGTAGATGGGGAGTGCTGTAGAAATTGGCATCACAGGTCGATAGAGTGGTCAAGAAAGCTTTTGGTACATTGGCTACTGCGTATAAAAGTTGAGATGCTGTGTTACAATTGTACAATACATTGGTGAGGCCAAATTTGAGTATTGTATTCAGTTTTGGTGACCCTACTATAGGAAGCTGGAAAGAGTGCAGAGGAGATTTACGTGGTTGTTGTCAGGACTTGGGGGTCAGAGATAGAGGTGGGGGCAGGCTCGGACTTTATTCTTTGTAGTGGTGGAGGTTGAGTGGTGATTTTATAGAGGTGTATAAAGTCATGAGAATAAATAGGGTAAAAGCACAGTCTTTTACCCCCAGCGTTGGGGAATTAAGAGCCGGGGGCATGGGTTTAAGGTAATAGACAATAGGTACAGGAGTAGGCCATTCGGCCCTTCGAGAGGGGAATGGTTCAATGGGAACCTGAGGGGCAACGTTTTCACGCTGGATCGAGCTGCTGGAGGAGGTAGTTGAGAAAGCGCTAACAACATTTAAGGCACATTTGGACAGGTACGTGGATAGGAGAGGTTGGAGGGATTGTGGGGCAAATGCAGGCAGGTGGGACTAGTGTAGATGGGGCTTTGGTCAGCATGGGGCAGTTGGGTCAAAGTGTCCATGCTCTATGACTATATCTAGATGGGACGAGTGTAGATGGGGTATGTTGGTCAGCATGGGGGAGCCGATGCATTGGTGAGTTTGAGAGACAATAAAATTAATTACAAAGCTAGGTGGCAGTGTGAACTGTGAGGAAGATGCTATGAGGTTGCAGGGTGACTTGGACAGGTTGTGTGAGTGGGCGGATGCTTGGCAGATGCAGTTTAATGCAGATAAGTGTGAGGTTATCCACTTTGGTGGTAAGAATTGGAAGGCAGATTATTATTTGAATGGTGTCAAGTTAGGAAAAGAGGACGTACAACGTGATCTGGGTGTCTTAGTGCATCAGTCACTGAAAAGAAGCATGCAGGTACAGCTGGCAGTGAAGAAAGCCAATGGAATGTTAGCCTTCATAACAAGAGGAGTTGAGTATAGGAGCAAAGAGGTCCTTCTGCAGTTGTACAGGGCCCTAGTGAGACCGCACCTGGAGTATTGTGTGCAGTTTTGGTCTCCAAATTTCAGGAAGGATATTCTTGCTATTGAGGGCGTGCAGCATAAGTTTACTAGGTTAATTCCCGGAATGGCGGGACTGTCATATGTTGAAAGACTGGAGCGACTAGGTTTGTATACACTGGAATTTAGAAGGATGAGAGGTGATCTTATCGAAACGTATAAGATTATTAAGGGGTTGGACATGTTAGAGGCAGGAAACATGTTCCCAATGTTGGGGGAGTCCAGAACCAGGGGCCACAGTTTAAGAATAAGGGGTAGGCCATTTAGAACAGAGATGAGGAAAAACTTTTTTAGTCAGAGAGTTGTGAATCTGTGGAATTCTCTGCCTCAGAAGGCAGTGGAGGCCAATTCTCTGAATGCATTCAAGAGAGAGCTAGATAGAGCTCTTAAGGATAGCGGAGTCAGGGGGTATGGGGAGAAGGCAGGAACGGGGTACTGATTGAGAATGATCAACCGTGATCACATTGAATGGTGGTGCTGGCTGGAAGGGTCGAATGGCCTCCTCCTGCACCTATTGTCTGTTGTCTATAATTCAAAGGTGATGGGTTAGAAAATAAAAGTGTGGGAAGGAATTGCAGATGCTGGTTTAAACCGAAGGTTGCCACAAAATGCTGGAGTAACTCAGGGGGACAGGCAGCATCTCTGGCGAGAAGGAATGGGTGACGTTTCAGGTCTGAAGAAGGGTCTCGACACGAAACTACTATGAAGAAAGAATGGAGCGACTGGGCTTGTATTCATTGCAATTTAGGATGAGAGTGGATCTTATAGAAACATATAAAATGATTAAGTGATTGGACACGTTAGATGCAGGAAGCGTGTTCCCATGTTGGGTGAGTCTAGAACCCCAGAATAAGGGATCGGCCATTTAGAACTGAGATGAGGAAAAACTTTCACCCAGAGAGTTGTAAATCTGTGGAATTCTCTGCCACAGAGGGCAGTGGAGGCCGATTCACTGGATGCATTCAAAAGAGAATTAGATAGAGCTCTTGGGGCTAGCAGAATCAAGGGATATGGGGAGAAAGCAGGAATGGGGTACTGATTGTGGCTGATCAGTCATGATCACATTGAATGGCGGTGCTGGCTCGAAGGGCCGAATGGCCTACTCCTGAACCTATTTTCTGTGTATCTACAAAACGTCACAAATTCCTTCTCTCCGGAGATGCTGCCTGACCCACTGAGTTACTCCAGCTTTTTGTATAAGAAAATAACTGCAGATGCTGGTACAAATCGAAGGTTTTTATTCACAAAATGCTGGAGTAACTCAGCGGGTCAGGCAGCATCTCAGGAGAGAAGGAATGGGCGACGTTTCGGGTCGAGACCCTTCTTCAGACTGAAGTCACCCATTCCTTCTCTCCTGAGATGCTGCCTGACCTGCTGAGTTACTCCAGCATTTTGTGAATAAATACCTTCGATTTGTACCAGCATCTGCAGTTATTTTCTTATACAAAAAGCTGGAGTAACTCAGTGGGTCCGGCAGCATATCCGGAGAGAAGGAATTTGTGACGTTTTGTAGATACATAGAAAATAGGTGCAGGGGGAGGCCATTCGGCCCTTCGAGCCAGCACCGCCATTCAATGTGATCATGGCTGATCAGCCACAATCAGTAACCCATTCCTGCTTTCTCCCCATATCCCTTGATACCGCTAGCCCCAAGAGCTCTATCTAACTCTATTTTGAATGCATCTAGTGAATGGAGCATTTTGTGAATAAATACCAGCTTTTTGTATCTATTCTTGGAAAATAGGATTGTTTCATAAACTACTCCGAGAGGCGGGATCCGCCCGGTATCCCAATCACTACCACTGAAATATACAAAATGGCGAAGTAAAAAAATGGGTTTCGCTGCGATGGCCGGGAATCGAACCCGGGTCAACTGCTTGGAAGGCAGCTATGCTCACCACTATACCACCATCGCACTGCAGGCTGTGGACGCGGCGGCCACTCAACGCTCGGCTCCCGCTACCCGCGTTGCTCTGACGTTGTGAGTGGTTCATTTACAAATGTAAACGCATTTCATTCTTGCTTCTCACGCACCCGCTCACCAACCAATATTTTACCAGCATTCTTTTCTTTCAAAGTTTCACTGTCCAATAGTTGGGAAAGTCTGCAGTAAGTATTTGGATTTCAAGTTGACTGAACCCCGAACTACGAACTAAAGACTTTAAATTTAGAGATACAGCGCGGAAACAGGCCCTTCGGCCCACCGAGTCCGTGCCGCCCACCTTTTTAGCAGAAGAAGTTCTCCTGAGATGCTGCCTGACCTGCTGAGTTACTCCAGCATTTTGTGAATAAATACCAGCTTTTTGTATCTATTCTTGGAAAATAGAAGTGGAATTGTTTCATAAATAGGTGCAGGAGGAGGCCATTCGGCCCTTCGAGCCTGTACGCACCACCATTCAATGTGATCATGGCTGATCATTCTCAATCAGTACCCCGTTCCTGCCCTCTCCCCATACCCCCTGTCTCCGCTATCCTATCCCCGCACACTAACACTATCCTACACCCACTAGGGACATTTTTTACATTTTACCCAGTCAATTAACCTACAAACCTGTACGTCTTTGGAGTGTGGGGGGAAACCGAAGATCTCGGAGAAAACCCCACTTAGGTCACGGGGAGAACGTACAAACTCCGTACAGACAGCGCCTGTAGTCAGGATCGAACCTGAGTCCCCGACGCTGCATTCGCTGTAAGGCAGCAACTCTACCGGGACTTGGGGGGTTATTTTTTGTCTTTGCAAAGTTTATAGTTTGGTCTTCTAGATTGAACTGCCGTTTATTGTTTATTCTGGTGTCTACTGAGTACATATTTATGCAAAGAAGATAGACACAAAATACTGGTGTAACTCAGCGGGACAGGCAGCATCTCCGGAGAGAAGGAATGGGAGACGTTTCTTCAGATCCGCCTCGACCCGAAACGTCACCCATCCCTTCTCTCCAGAGATGCTGCCTGTCCCGCAGTTACTCCGGCATTTTGTGTCTATCTTTGGTTTAAACCAGCATCTACAGTTCCTTCTTACATATTTATATCTCTGTTGTGCAACTTGCAACTACGAATTTCCTTGAACTACAGAGTGCTGGAGTAACTCAGCGGGTCAGGCAGCATCTGTGGAGAACATGGATAGGTGACGTTTCACAGAGTGCTGGAGTAACTCAGCGGGTCAGGCAGCATCTGTGGAGAACATGGACGTTTGGGGTTTAGTTTAATTAATTACAAGTTTTCAATCGGAGGCGTTTCGTGAGAAATAAAATACTTTTTTTTTTTACTGTTCAGGAATGATCTGAAAAACCGAATTCCCCAAATCGGAAACTAGCAAATTATAAGAAATCAGAACAATCTATTCCGCATAATTCAGGAGTGGTGTGTGAACGGCAGATACCTGTTCCTGCAGACGCCTGCGGGCACCTGGACGCTGTTACCTGTCCCCTGAACGCCCGTGGTTACCTGGACATTATTACCTGTTGTTCAAACACCTCTGGTCACCTGTTGTTCAGGTAGTCCGTATTTACCTGCACACTGCCTGTTACCTATTCCCGCAGACGCCTGTAGTTACATTGTTACCTGTTGTTCAAACACCTGTGGTTACCTGTTGTTCAAACACCTGTGGTTACCTGTTGTTCAAACACCTGTGGTTACCTGTTGTTCAGCAGTCCGTGTTTACCTGCACACTGCCTGTTAGCTATTCCCGCAGACACCTGTAGTTACATTGTTACCTGTTCCCTCAGTGCTTGTAGTTACATGGACATTGTTACCTGTTGTTCAAACACCTGGGGTTACCTGGACACTTACCTGTTGCTCAGCAGCCAGTGGTTACCGGTAGTCCTGGTAACTGCGCCTGAACCAAGAGAAGCCACCTTTCCTGTCGCCATTATTCACAAAATGCTGGAGTAACTCAGCAGGTCAGGCAGCATCTCAGGAGAGACGAGGAATGGGTCGAGACCCGAAACGTCACCCATTCCTTCTCTCCTGAGATGCTGCCTGACCTGCTGAGTTACTCCAGCATTTTGTGGATAAATACCTTCGATTTGCACCAGCATCTGCAGTTATTTTCTTACACTTTCCCATCGCCATGATCACGGTGAATGGCGGTGCTGGCTCGAAGACCCGAATGGCCTACTCCTGCACCTGTTGTCTATTGATCCCTGGATGGGAGGAGATGGGGAGATGTTTGTGATGGGAGTGGTGGTCAGTGTTGGACTATCAATGCCTCTTGTCCGTCGCAGGGGCCGGCCGCTCAAACACAAATGCAAACACACGCAGAAAAACAAGTTATTTTTTGTATTTTATTAGGAAAGGTATGCCCTTAATAATGGTACAAAAATGTATATACAAGATTTATTTAACAATCTGTATCATTTTCTAAAAACACGGCTAGTTCTAAAGGAATCCTGTACACGAGATACTGAAAATCTGTAACTGCACTAAAGGCGCACCAGGTACAAGTCAAAGCGTCCTCACAAACAGAGGCAACGAGTTCATTCCCTTTTGACCCACCGATAATCTGAACGAAGGGTCACCAAAAACCGCAAGCTGAGCATCTGATAAACACGTCAGGATAAAACCCCAGGGAAAGAAACACAGATATACACAGCTTTTCTGAACAATGTTGGCGGGCAACGCAGGATAAAATCATTCAGACACAGCATGACTGAAGCTGGGGGTCGATGGGGACAAGGGCGAGGGAGGGGGGCTGAGAGAATGCATTTGCCCAAAGGATCAAAGTTACTGCTTGGATTCAGTCACCTGTTGCTACTTTTCCCACAACAATCGGCCCAACCACTTAAAACTCAAGATTATGGAAGAAAAACTGCAATAAGATATTTACAGAACTGGAGTAATGATTGTATTTTATTGGAATAGCATCCTCTAACAAGTGTGGAAATGCAGCCATTGTCTTGGAACACATTTAAATGCTGGTAATAAACACTGGAACCAACGGAGTGGGTGTTTCTGACAAGGGTTGACTGCTGCTCAGGTTCACCAGTTACCATGCACAGACCATCACGTTTATTTTTAAAGGATTTAAGGCTGCAAGTCCCTACTGTGAGCAGAACTAATAGTGATCAGCTGGGGTTTTGCACTGCCACAGTCTCCATCTGACCTGATACTGGGTGACACAAGGGGGTGTTAGAGTCTTGGCAATGGCACCAGGGCAGGTTGGAAGGTTTAAGATACATTAGGGTTAAGGTTGGTCCATGTTGGGCCCAGCTCTCTGTGGAGACACGGGCTGCTCGGACACATCTGACCATGGTATGTTGCAGTCCCGTTAGCCAGTGAGCAGTGGGATGCACAGCTCCAACTTTGCTCTCAGGCAACACTGAATGAGCGAGCAGTTCTTGGCTGAGCTCCACCCCAGTTCGTGGCTGGTCCATTACGTTGGTCAGAGCTC
Source organism: Rhinoraja longicauda (assembly GCF_053455715.1). Classification (NCBI taxonomy): domain Eukaryota; kingdom Metazoa; phylum Chordata; class Chondrichthyes; order Rajiformes; family Arhynchobatidae; genus Rhinoraja; species Rhinoraja longicauda. The sequence continues at coordinate 8,025,389 of NC_135996.1, forward strand.
AGCAGCCCAGACTGCAGGAGGGGAGAATCCCCAGACTCACTGGTGAAAGCTAATTCCATGGATGGGGAACTGGGGGTTTGAATATCAGTCAACAAAGGACTTGGAGATGTAATGGGCACTGATCTTCATGCAGGAAGACCACTTTGCAGCAAAGTAAGGCTGGATTTTAGACTCTCCAAACAATACATCACGTTTGGGGAACCCAATAAAACTGCTCTCCTTAAATGATAAAGGCTTCACCGATGTGGAACAAACAGCATGATACATTGCAGACCCTTCGTTATTAACGAGAATGAGACAAATGCTCCCTTTCATATTCCAGTCATGACCATAGTTTTTAGCTTCTGCTGTGTGGCATCCACCCTGACCCCACTCTGCAAACAGCCAGTTCTCTATCTCCGGCTTACAATGCTGTCCCACCTGGACCAGTGGAATTTAGCAAATGGCTGCTGACATTCGGAAAACAAGGACAATGTCAGGCTTCTCAACTGGAACGTTAGCTGGAGATACAAGGCCACAAAGGCCCTTATGAGGTAGGAAAGGTATTCAAAAGGTGAATGAGAGCAAAAGCTTCAAATGGAGAATCCTTGAGCTGTGACATTTAGGTTAATTGCTCTGAGCCATTCTTTGGTGGCAGCCTGGCAAGAAAGGAAACTAATGGAGAACAGAGCAAAGAGGCAGCCTCCTGCTGCTGACTGTATTATGCAAGCGAAGTAACCAATGATCCTGCAGGTATCACAAAATGCTGGAGTAACTCAGCGGGTCAGGCAGCATCTCTGGAGAGAAGGAATGGGTGACGTTTCGGGTTGAGACCCTTCTTCAGACTGATGAAGGGTCTCGACCCGAATCATCACCCATTCCTTCTCTCCAGAGATGCTGCCTGACCTGCTGAGTTACTCCAGCATTTTGTGATACCTTCGATTTCTGCAGTAATTTTCCTACACAATGATCCTACAGGTACAGCTAAAATTGTGGCTGTAATTTCCATACTGTCAAACAACATCGGTCTTCCACTTGGGCAGTAACAACCTCTATTAGGGGGAAGAAAACACAAGTAAACTAAAGATAGACACAAAATGGTGGAGTCACTCAGCAAGACAGGCAGCATCTCTGGAGAGAAGTGATGAGCGACTTTTCAAGTTGAGACCTTTCTTCAGTTTGAAGAAGGGTCTTGACCCGAAACGTCACCCATTCCTTCTCTCCAGAGATGCTGCCTGTCCCGCAGAGTGACTCCACCATTTTGTGTCTATCTTTGGTTTAAACCAGCATCTGCAGTGCGTTCAACCACAAGTAAACTACAGTCAGAAGGGTCCCGACCCAAAACACCACCTAACCATTCCTTCCACAGATGCTCCTGACCCGCTGAGTTACTCCAGCACTGTGTTCCACACAGGAGTAACTTGGCAGTAAACACACAATGCAGTAACAGGCTGCCCCAATGCTCACCATCTATTCTCCAGCACCACATTGCCCAGTCAGTGTGCTCTGCAGGACCAGTCTGGTTCTGGAACCGCCCCACTAATCTGCCCTCCCCGGTGACCACCACTGACCAGAGGATCAATCCACTAACCGCCACGTTAAGTTATGGCCAGACAGATTGGTCCCAGCACACAAGAGCATTGCAGATTCTCCAGTCTTAACAAAGGACAGGAAGAAAGTTTGTATCCGGCTGCTGAATGTTTCCTGCAGTAACACCACTTTAAAAGCAAAAGGCAAATGAAGTACAGTTTCCTAAACATGTCGCTCGCTCAGGGCAACAAGAATTAGGCAAATACTGAAACTCCAGAGCGATGATCATGTCACCGAGCTGCAACAGCATTGTCACTCTGGACAAGTAGAGAGTGGGGACTGGGGAAGACTGCAGGTAGATACACCTGGCCAAACACTGGCCTGTTATAGTGGGGACTACAGGTAGACACACCTGGCCAAACACTGGCCTGTTATAGTGGGGACTACAGGTAGACACAGCTGGCCAAACACTGGCCTGTTATAGTGGGGACAGCGCAGGTAGACACACCTGGCCAAACACTGGTCTGTTACAGTGGGGGACTACAGGTAGACACACCTGCCCAAACACTGGCCTGTTAGGGGGGGCAGGCACACCTGCCCAAACAACTGACTGTGTAGAGTGGAGACAGATAGACAGTGGGAACCATGGTAGAATGCAGGCAGTCACACCAGTTAGAGTGGGGACAGGAAGCTGCCAGAATCAGATGTATGGAAGCTTTCACCCAGGACCCCTGGATCTGAGTGGTGTGGCTACTTAATAACTGTGGCTAAATGTTTGGTGCAGCCTTGTCACAATCTTGAGGCTGTGGGCAGCTTCACTCCAGATCTGAGCGATGCTAGACGTGTGCATGGGCTGAGGTTTCGTGCTGGGCCAACAGTGGAGAGGCAGCAGCAAGGGGGTTGATCCTGGATCACCAGGAACAGGCAGCCTACCTGCGCAATAGTGGGGTTGGATCCCAATGACTGAAACAGCCCACAACATCTCCATGACATTAACCCCTTCTTGACAATGCACTAATCCTGCCCACAAGCAAGGACAGAGGATGTCACCAACTGTACAATGGAGACACTGTGACACCAACAAGCAGGTACACTGGGCAGGCAAACAGTTTTAAAGTAACTAAATTAGGCATCTTAGATGACAATAAAAATATAAAAAAATAGTTATTTTCAAATTACATAAAAAAAGGTCAGAGGCATGGAAACAAGACCCTGATTGTACAGCTAATGTCCTGAACACTGCTGGTAATGAGAAAAAAACAAAGCTGGCCACAGGAATCAATTAATAAAAAGTTAGCCCCCTCTCGAGATGACACCAAGCATCTGCGAAGTGCAGTTATTATGGAGCCTTTGTTTCGGAAGTGCTTACAATTGTTTATACACTCCACAACACCAGCATGTATGTTACTGATCGACAACTCTGGTAATACATTTTGCAAACAGCAGTTAAAACACACACTTTGGGGCTGGAGGGAAATAGGTGGGGAGAAGATAGTAAAGTGGGAATTTCTCAGTCAAAATTCTTCTCTTTCTTTGAGGAGAATTTCTCCAAAGATCACCCACTTTACATGTGCAGGAACATTGTGAAGTGCTTCACCACCCGAATCTAACTGTGGCTCTGTACAGCTTCTGTTCCACATCCAGGCACACATTTGGCCCCAACTCATCGAGCAACTTGAAGTCTATAAGTTTACAGTGGAGCTACACTTGAAGCCAACATCGGACGTTTGATACAAGCCTTCACATTCCCTGATCATCCACATGTGCTTGTCTCTTCCCATCATTGAGAACGTGCCCAGTGGGGACTTCTACAGTGACTGGCTTCTGGGGATCGAGACCAGAAAAACTAATGGCTGCAAGAAACATCTTAAAGAGTAAAAAAAGATTAAAAAACATGAAGTGTTTTTAAAAACAGATGCAAGGCCACGACTGGATAAGGTGGCTAGAAAGGTGAAGCCGAGATATCCTTGGTATTTGTAAAGCTACCAATTAACTCAGTTCACCTTTCGCACACGAGATGGGTCCCTCCCAGAGCTGTGCCAGACGTGAAGTGGTGGAGCTTTGAACTAATCAGGTGGTGTGGAAAATGATTGAGTCACCCCATTGCTCACCCATTGTTCCATAATCTCCTCTGCTTTGCAGCCTCACAGAAAGGGAACGTAGAATGGATACCAACTCCTTCCACTCCTCCATGGCATAAAGATTAAAAACACTGTTCTCAAAGAACAGACAGTATTCTGCACCCTGTTTCACTGATCACACTTTGTCCCTTCAAAAAGAGGAGTAATCACAGAAGTTGGTGTCCTGAGCTGCGGCAGAAAATCACTATAAAAATAGAAATGAAAGCTCTTTAAACTTTAGCAGAAAGGCAGACGGTAAAGATAGTTACATTCTAGGGGGAATGTGAATCCAACAGGCAGATAGCTCTGGGGATACCAACAAATCAACTGTTCTTGAAAATACCAAATATCATTCCAAAAACATTTGTTTAAAACAAAACCCACACTGGACTCTTCCCCACAGAACCCCCTCTCAAATGATTGCATCTTCTACACTGGACAATTTTACAATAACAAATTTAAAATCATCCACTCACTTTTCTCTGTAATTGAGGCAATAAATGTCTGCTATTTTTGGTTTGAAATACTTAGGACAGGAAATGCTGACACTGCGCACGTCACTGAGAGCCTGTTGTTGGTGACCAGGGGGCAGGCACGTTAGTTGTGGTGGGACCAACATTCTCATCAGCCTTCCACACACAGTTAAAACATCGGTGGACACAGCAGAGATTTCACTCCCCTTTCCCCCCAAACAAACCCGCCTGGATCCCAGCTCCCAGGGATATCTCTGCACAAACAGGAACTGCGGATTAGATTTCACGAATGACTGGTCCCGTTTTTATGGCAGAATTGTACCTGCTAGTGTTTAGAAGGATCCTGGTGTGGAGCTCCTGCGCAAACAGAACACGGACATCGCTGTGCAGTGTGGCATTGAGCAGCAGCCTGACCGAGCTGCTCTGCTGGTGTGTCTGAGTGTCTCAGTGTGCATGTGTGCGTGTGTGTGTGTGTGTGTGTGTGTGTGTGTGTGTGTGTGTATGTGTCCGAGTGCGTGCATGCATGTGTACGCATGTACGGTGTGTGTGTGAGCGCGGTGTGAGTGCATGACTGCGTGTGCGCAATGTGAGTGCCCGCACGCGTGTGCATAAATGTGTGCGCGCACGAGTGGTGTGTACGCGATGTGTGCGTGCGTGCGAGCGTTTGTGTGCGCGCACGAGTGGTGTGTACGCGATGTGTGTGTGTGTGATGTGTGTGTGCGCGGTGTGTGTGTGTGTGTGCGTGCGAGCGTGTGCGTGCACGATGTGTGTGTGTGTGCGCGTGCGAGCGTGTGTGCGTGCACGATGTGTGTGTGTGTGCGCGTGCGAGCGTTTGTGTGTGTGTGTGTGTGTGTGTGTGTGTACGCGATGTGTGTGTGTGCGTGCGTGTGCGCGCGTGTGTGCGCGCGTGTCCACGTGCGCACAAGAAACAGGCCGTCAGCTTCAGGGAGGCAAGGAGAGGGGGGGGTTATGAAGTCACTGTTTCTGTTGCCATGTCGATGGGCTGCTCCATGGTTTCTATGGTGGTCTCGGGACCCTCCACCTCTGTCGTCATGGTGATGATGGGAATTGTCCCATCATCCGTCACCTCCTCCACCACAGTGATCTCCTCAGCTGTGTTGTGGATCCGAGCTATGGCCTCCAGTCTCATACGGTACTCATCCGCCTCCTGCTCCTTCTTCAGCAGCTGCTGCCGGTACTCCTGGGCCTTCGAGTTGGCTTCATGCAGCTGCTTCTGCAGTAGCTCCCTCTCCATGCAGTCATCCTGCAACACACCAGGGGAGGCAATGCAGGCGTTACTCTCCATGCAGTCGTTACTCTCCATGCAGTTATCCTGCAACACACCTGGGAAGGCAACGCAGTCATTCACATCCTGCAACACACCAGGGGAGGCAATGCAGTCGTTACTCTCCATGCAATCGTTACTCTCCATGCAGTTATCCTGCAACACACCAGGGGAGGCAATGCAGTCATTCACATCCTGCAACACACCTGGGGAGGCAATGCAATCGTTACTCTCCATGCAGTCGTTACTCTCCATGCAGTTATCCTGCAACACACCAGGGGAGGCAATGCAGTCGTTACTCTCCATGCAGTCAGTATAACTCTCCAGAACTGATAAATTCATTTTTTGAATCACAAACGTCCATGTGACTTTCTGGTCTTTTACTCTTGAAACACTGGTTACCTTTGGCAAGTTAATTGGAAGCAGCGATTTCTGGTTGCAGGAACTTGCTGCAACCCTCAGTCTCTACACTGCTTGCAAGTCTCTCCTCCCTCCACGTTATCCTCACAACCCTATCTCCTCCCCAGCTTTGCCTTGAAGGCATTTTTAATAAGTGCCTCCAATGCTTCTTTGCAACGTTGACAAGTTTCTCCAGACTCCCCCACAGGGTGCATTTACACTCACCATGTTTTTATGCTCGTGATCTGATCAACCCAACAAGTGGAGATAGTACGCTGCATCTTCTCAAAGTCTTCTGTCAGCTTCAACAATTTTAAAGTTTGAGGATTCAGTTCACTGAGGGAAGTAGTCTCTGCACAACCTCCACACTTGCTGCAGAAGACCCATTTTATATTTGCTCCACACTTGCTGCAGAAGACCCATTTTATATTTCTCAGCTCTGAAACTTTGCAGGTTATGGAACTAGGTTCTCCAGTTGAAGCGTGGCCAATCTTTTACCTGAACTAAAGATAATCCCGCAGCTTTGATATATTCTTGTTAATACTTATTTATATCTGCTCCACGCTCTGCACACTTTGTTGTTAGAAGGGAACAAGAACAGCAAACTAATTACGTTTCTACCCATTTTAACAATCTCCTGGGGTTTTTAATTTGATAGCTTGCAACCGGATTTTGTGTTTTCCTTTCTTTTAATGACTTCATTAGCCTGCATCTCTACTTTTAGATTATTAGCAAAGAGAACCGTAAGCTTAGTTTGTGGCTCCCACTCCACCTAATGCCCCTTGCATTAGGGTTAGGGTTAGACCGCTCCATCATTCCTGCAGAGGATTGAGATCCATGCTCCAACTGGATCCGTGAAGCTGTGCATGGACTAAGGATTCTTCCCTACCTTCTCCATTGTGTCCGAGTGGTTCAGGACAGCCTCCAGACACTGTTTCCTTGTCGGCCTGTCTTCCATGATAATGGTCTCTTCTTCGACATGGGAAGCCGGGACTGTCAGAACTAAGGAAGAGTACAGGATTTGGTCAATTGTTGACCCCGGCATTAGGACACCAAACAGGCACATGCTTTGGTCTCCAAACTCTCAAACTCCGAGATAACACCCATCCCTCACCACCTCTTTCACCCCCTACAGTTCTCAACCTGACAACCTCCTGGCCAACGACCACTGTTGATCACCAGGAAGGATTGAAGCTTTGTGCCTGTGGTGCAAGAGAGGCCGGAGGTTTGGGGGTTAACACTGTACATTTAGCTGCTGAAGAGAAAAACGGTTCATTCCAAACATTCCAGAATCCCCACATATCTTATACAGATTGGGGGGATCTTGTAGAGGTCATGAGGGGAATAGATCGGGTAGATGCACAGAGTCTCTTGCCCAGCGTAGGTGAATCGAGGAGCAGATGACATAGGTTTAAGGTGAAGGGGAAAAGATTTCCTAGGAATCCAACGGATAACTTTTTCACACTAAGGGTGATGGTTGTACGGAGCAAGAGCTGCCCGAGGTGGTAGTTGAGGCAGGGATTATCCCAACGTTCACGAAACAGTTGGTGAAGTACATGGATAGGACAGGTTGGGAGGGATATGGACCAAACGTAGGCAGATGGAACTAGTGTGGCTGGGACATGCTGCCGGTGTGTGTAAGTCGGGCCTGTTTCTGTATTGTATCACTCTGTGAGTCTTTGGGACTAGTGTGGCTGGGACATGCTGCTGGTGTGGGTAAGTCGGGCCTGTTTCTGTATTGTATCACTCTGTGAGTCTTTGGGACTAGTGTGGCTGGGACATGCTGCTGGTGTGGGTAAGTCGGGCCCGTTTCTGTATTGTATCACTCTGTGAGTCTTTGGGACTAGTGTGGCTGGGACATGCTGCCGGTGTGTGTAAGTCGGGCCTGTTTCCATGCTCTGTGAGTCTAAGTCCCACTGGCCCAGGTGGGCTGCTTTAGCTCAGACCTACCTTGCTGCCCGTCCTGCATGGTCACAATGAACTGCTGACCGCTGTGGAGGCCAGCCTGAAGGTTACCCAGCTGCACACCACCGTCAGTCACGATGGTGATGACCCTCTGACCTCCGCTCCCTACAACTTGTTGAATTGCTGACTCAACAGAATCTTCGGTTACAACCTCCTCCATCATCACTGTCGAGGAAAACAAACGCGAGTAAATGCAGCGTCGGGCCGTGCATGCAGCACAGTCTCGGGGAGCCAGGGCTGGGCCATGTATGCAGCACACACCAGAGCGGGGCCATGCATGCAGCACACACCAGAGCCGGGCCATGCATGCAGCACACACCAGAGCCGGGCCATGCATGCAGCACACACCAGAGCTGGGCCATGCATGCAGCACACACCAGAGCTGGGCCATGCATGCAGCACACACCAGAGCTGGGCCATGCATGCAGCACACACCAGAGCTGGGCCATGCATGCAGCACACACCAGAGCTGGGCCATGCATGCAGCACACTCCAGAGCAGGTCGTGCATGCAGCACACTCTCGGGGAAACAGGACCGGGCCGTGCATGCAGCACACACCAGAGCAGGCCGTGCATGCAGCACACACCAGAGCAGGCCGTGCATGCAGCACACTCTCGGGGAGCCAGTGCCGGGCCGTGCATGCAACACACTCTCGGCAAACGCAGCAGAGGATGACACCACCACATTAACACAGGTTCAGCAGCTGAATATTCCCTCCTCACACAAGACACTGGGTGGCAAACACAAACAGCGACACACCACTGGTCACCGGTCAAGCCCCTGGAACAGCTGCAGCTGACAGACGACGTGCCCAGTCAGAGCTCAGCTCAGCAGGTGTTGTTCACCTGGGGTTGCAAACCTTGTCACCACACAGACAGAGTTACCAATCAGGATTATAACTCACCACTGGAGAACCACCATTAAATCACGGTGGTCCTATCAGGGACATTTGTTAAATCAGCCCTTCAAGCAGAATCCACGAATGCCCCCCACACTCACTCACCAGAGGTTGTCTTGTTGGAAGCTGAGGCCACCAACCCTGCCAGGTTCATGACCCCCGCGGGTGCGATGATGAACTGTGGCGTGGCGATGGAGACGGAGTTGGTCTTCTCTGGATTGGTGTTGACTTGGTTGTGCATTGCCTCCTGAGAAGGACACAAGGTGAACCATTTACAGGCTTCCACGGCCCTGGGTAGAGCCTGCACTAATGCTACAAATCCTAACGTTGGGTAAACAATAGCCTCATGTGAATGGAGCCCAGCGCACTTCAGTGACAAACACTTCCTATAACATGATATTGTGCTCATAAGAAACCATGTGCTATAGAAAATGATGTAGACATTTGTGTCAATGAGGATGTTCCAGGCTGGAGAGTTACGCATTAGCAGAGCATTTTATCTCGCCAATAGGAAGCTCAAAAATAAATTCAATTGTAATAAATTTACTTTTGTTACTGCAATGTTAAAATACTCATGGCTGCATGTTACATTGTCGAATAACAGTCAAACATGTCAATAGAAACGATTGCTTGTCACAGTTTGTCCTCCTGTTTAAATCCATGTCAGCTTTTCTGCCAATTTTTTGTTTAAAAAAAAAAAGTAGTTCTCTATTTCCCTGTCAAAAATCACATGATAACCAATTTGGCCCGCCCAACATAAATAGTGGTTCCCAATTCATCACTTGTTTTATATTTAATTCATGTTATGGAAACACACTATGTAGCAGAACTACCTGCACTACACAACCTTGTAAAGAGGCCACGAATTGTGTGGAATTTTGCACAGATTTTGTACAAGATCGGTGGCACGGTGGCGCAGCGGTAGAGTTGCTGCCTTACAGCGAATGCAACGCCGGAGACTCAGGTTCGATCCTGACTACGGGCGCCGTCTGTACGGAGTTTGTACGTTCTCCCCGTGACCTGCGTGGGTTTTCTCCGAGATCGTCGGTTTCCTCCCACACTCCAAAGACGTGCAGGTATGTAGGTTAATTGACTGGGTAAAATGTTTTTTTTTTTAAATTGTCCCTAGTGTGTGTAGGATAGTGTTAATGTGCGGGGATCTCTGGTCGGCGCGGACTCGGTGGGCCGAAGGGCCTGTTTCCGCGCTGTACCTGTATCTCTAAAGATGACGAGTGAAATGAAGGGTATAATCAGAGGGTAAAGATTAATCAAAAGGACCCTTTGGAGCATGAAATGAATTCTGCAAAACCGGATTCCTCCCGTGCTGAAACATACTGGAAGGCAATGTGGAGTATTCATTACCAGAAACAATATCCTTCACCTTACCAACAACAGCAAAAGAAAACACTTGGATTGAAACACAGAAACATGCCAATAATGATCTCCACGTGGTCTCCCCCTCCATCTTAAGCAACAGAATCTGCACTCTGTTCTCCCTGCCTTTATCCAGCCTCCCTGTAAATCTGCATCAATCAATTCCCTGCGGCATCAAGTTCCACATTCTTCCCATTCCTCAGTGACAGACGCCTCTCTCAGATTCTCTTTTGGATTTCTTTGTGATTATCTTGTGTTCATGCTTCATGGCTGTGGTCTCCAGCAGTCTCCAGGATAGTACAGCACAGATACAGAACCTCAGCCCAAGATATCTGTGTTGAACACAATGCCAAATTAAACTAATCTCGCAAGCCTGTGTATCCCTTCATACCCAGGTGCTTTTGTAACACCACACTATTCCAGGAACCCACCACTCTCTGCACGATAAATAAATTGCAGCGCCCATCTCTTTTAAACTTTCCCCCTCTGACCGTAAACCAGTATTTGACATTTCCACCTGGAGAAGATTTCATCTTCTACCCTATCTAAGCTTCTCATAATTTTATAAACTCCTATCAAGTCTCCCCTCAGCCTCTGACATTGCAGAGAAAACAATCCATATTTGTCCAAGCTCTAGCTAATATCCTCTAATCCAGGAAGCATTCCAGTAAACACACCTTCTCCAAAGCTCCCACATCCTTCCTGTAATGGGACGGCCAGAACTGCACAATATACTCCATTACAACTTCTCTAATATCTACCCTGTAACTCTAAAGCTTTTAAAAAGTTCACCAGCCTGTTCAATCTTTCCTGATGGATGTAACTGTGTCAGTGATGTGCAAATTCCCAGTTGCCTTATCTTGAAATATAGTTTCATGTTTTGCATCTTTTGAAACCATGCAGTAATTACCAGGACAGAGATTTCTGGTCAACAGGAATACAAAGGGCGAGGTTGTGGGCTGGGCTTCAAATGATAACAAGACATTGAAAATATATATTCTGGGAGTGGCACGGTTCCAACCATTAGACCAAGCACGGCACCAGATTATGTCTTCATCTGTTTTTCTCTTTTGGATCGTCCAAGTCAAACTCCATTTGATCCACAGTTCGAAGCGTGCAATTTGCAAACGAGGTTCCTGTGAATTGTAACAGGGCTCCCCTGGGCAAGGTGCTAAAGGCACAGAGGCCCCGTGTCAGTGAAACGCATCTCTACGTACCTGCAGGGTCGCCACCAGGTCAGGGTTGTGTTTGTCAAGGGCGATGTCAAAGGCATTTTTATCAAATTTGCTCAGAGTATGAACATCGGCCCCATATTTGAGTAAGATCTCAACCACCTCGCGATGATCGTGTTCTACGGCCCAGTGCAGAGCGGTCATCTTCAGCATGTCTTTTGCATTTATGTCTGCGTTGTTCTGTGTTGGTACAAAAAGGCGGCACTTTCAGAGTCAAAGTACAAGATGCACGCATCAAAAAAACATCTCCGAAACAGTAGTTGCACTAATTAGGCCACACAGTTTAAAAAAAATATTTTCTATCCTTACAACTAAGGGTCTCGACCCAAAACGCCACCACGCTTTAGTTAAACATTTTGTTCAAGATGGCCGAGCTGTTGTATTTGGCTGCCTGCCACTGTATGTTGTTTCTTTTTTTTTTCCTAATCAGATGTGCAGCACTTTGGTCAAAGTGGGTTGTTTTTAAATGTGCTATACAAATAACAATTGACTTGACTTGACTTGACATTCCTTCTCTCCAGAGATGCTGCCTGTCCCGCTGAGTTACTCCAGCATTTTGTGTCTGTGCTTAACTAGTATCTCTATTCCATTATCTATATGGAATATTTGAATATTCCCACCCAAATAAATCTACTCAAATGCCTTGAAAATAGTTGTTCAGTCAGCAGTCACTGTGCTCTGAGGAAGTGACTGGCAGATTTAATTATTGTTTCTTTGAGCATCCCAGCTGAAAAGCCTGACATCATTAATTGTCTTGGTGCAAATATATTGTCTCTCCCTCCCCTGTCAAATCTATCATTTTAAACACCCATTCTTCTGAACTCAAGGAGACAAAAGTGTAATAAACCTACTATAATTTAATTTCTTAAACCATGACCTCACTGGAAAAATTGTGCAGTACTCCCTCAAATATATATTTTCTCAGATATGGACCAGCTCAGATAGCTGCACAAGGATATTCTTTTTGCTTTCTCATTCAAATTGTCATGTCTTGTATACACTGGAATTTAGAAGGATGAGAGGAGATCTTATCGAAACGTATAAGATTATTAAGGGGTTGGACACGTTAGAGGCAGGAAACATGTTCCCAATGTTGGGGGAGTCCAGAACAAGGGGCCACAGTTTAAGAATAAGCCATTTAGAACTGAGATGAGGAAAAACTTTTCCGTCAGAGAGTTGTGAATCTGTGGAATTCACTGCCTCAGAAGGCAGTGGAGGCCAATTCTCTGAATGCATTCAAGAGAGAGCAGGATAGAGCTCTTAAGGATAGCGGAGTCAGGGGGTACGGGGAGAAGGCAGGAACGGGGTACTGATTGAGAATGATCAGCCATGATCACATTGAATGGCGGTGCTGGCTCGAAGGGCCGAATGGCCTCCTCCTGCACCTATTGTCTATTGAATAAATGTCAAAATTCCATAAAGCTTTTTGATTTTTGTTCTTATGCATAAAACTGTCACAGTTCATGGACATGAATCTATTATTATGAACCAGCTCCTCTGTACTTGCTAGTTTTCATAGCGGAGGAATGACAACGTTTGGTCTCTGTCAGATCCAAAGCCCCTCCAGCCCATTCAAATCAGTATAACGTCTTTCAACTGGAATCCCGGTCGACTTTAGAATTTGATAAAATGACTGGTAAGGGCGGGGATACTAGAATCAAATCATGCAACACTTTGGAAACACTCAGCAGCTACTGTAGTAAAGAAGGAAAAATATTGTTTCAGGTCAAAGATAGACAATAGGTGCTGGAGGAGGCCATTCGGCCCTTCGAGCCAGCACCACCATTCAATGTGATCATGGCCGGTCATTCTCAATCAGTACCCCGTTCCTGCCTTCTCCCCATACCCCCTGACTCCGCTATCCTTAAGAGCTCTGTCCAGCTCTCTCTTGAATGCATTCAGAGACTTATCATATCATCATATATATACAGCCGGAAACAGGCCTTTTCGGCCCACCAAGTCCGTGCCGCCCAGCGATCCCCATACATTAACACTATCCTACACCCACTAGGGACAATTTTTTACATTTACCCAGCCAATTAACCTACATACCTGTACGTCTTTGGAGTGTGGGAGGAAACCGAAGATCTCGGAGAAAACCCACGCAGGTCACGGGGAGAACGTACAAACTCCTTACAGTGCAGCACCCGTAGTCAGGATCGAACCTGAGTCTCCGGTGCTGCATTCGCTGTAAAGCAGCAACTCTACCGCTGCGCTACCGTGCCTTCTGAGGCAGTGAATTCCACAGATTTACAACTCTCTGGCTGAAAAAGTTTTTCCTCATCTCCGTTCTAAATGGCCAACCCCTTATTCTTAAACTGTGGCCCCTGGTTCTGGACTCCCCCAACATTGGGAACATGTTTCCTGCCTCTAACGTGTCCAACCCCTTAATAATCTTGTACGTTTCGATAAGATCCCCTCTCATCCTTCTACATTCCAGTGTATACAAGCCTAGTCGCTCCAGTCTTTCAACATATGACAGTCCCGCTATTGCGGGAATTAACCTAGTAAACCTACGCTGCACGCCCTCAATAGCAAGTTCTTTCTTTCACTGATGTTTTTTTTAAATGACGTGCTTATTGTCCTCCTCTCTCACACAAGAGCGTTATACACTAAATGTATAATTTATACACAAATATACACAAATGCAATTGGTGTCTCTCCTGTTGTGCTTGTAGAATTTTCTCCTCTTATTATTGAAGCGCACAGCATTGCTGAACTTTTTCTCCATGTATTTTATTACTTATAGACTACTATGTGTTCACATTACCCTGATCAGCAGTTCTACGATGCTTGCGTGACCCGCAGCTGCTGCCATATGTAGTGGTGTCCTGTCAACTTTGGTACGAGCGTCCCGGCTAACTCCTGCTCTGAGGAGGACTTCTGCTGTGGAGTAGTGGCCATATTGTGCGGCTAGGTGAAGTGGAGATGTTCCAAGCTGGGAAGCAAAGACAATGAATCATCAATTTCCAGTTGGGAGAGATGTCCAGGAAGCCCATGTCTCGACCCGAAACGTCACTTATCCATGTTCTCCACAGATGCTGCCTGACCCGCTGAGGTACTCCAGCACTCTGTGAAACGTCACCTATCCATGTTCTCCACAGATGCTGCCTGACCCGCTGAGTTACTCCAGCACTCTGTGAAACGTCACCTATCCATGTTCTCCACAGATGCTGCCTGACCCGCTGAGGTACTCCAGCACTCTGTGAAACGTCACCTATCCATGTTCTCCACAGATGCTGCCTGACCCACTGAGTTACTCCAGCACTCTGTGAAACGTCACCTATCCATGTTCTCCACAGATGCTGCCTGACCCACTGAGTTACTCCAGCACTCTGTGAAACGTCACCTATCCATGTTCTCCACAGATGCTGCCTGACCCGCTGAGTTACTCCAGCATTTTGTGTCAATCTCCCATGCCTTCAACAGTGAACATTGGAAAGGATCAATGGCAATATAGTTTACCACACATGAAATCTCACGCACAAAAAGGTCCGCTCTCCCTTCACCTTGTCGTGTACACTTGCAGGGCAACACATCACCAGCACCCCAGCCCACATCTTATTGCATCACCCAAACCCTCAACAGCTGTGCACTCAGGAATCCCCACCCCTTCCATGGTCATGCCCCAGCTCGACAATACCGCGTGTTAGGATGCAGGCAACACTGTCAACGACAGAATTATCCGCCCCCTCTCCAGATGTCTCGACAGCATTAGAACAGCAGCAGACAAAAAAGCCAGCGGCAAAAGACTATTTTCCTACAGAGAAACAATAAACTAATTACAACAGCCAATTGTTTTATCTGGTGACATTACACAAATCAGTCATTTGAACCCACGGGGTAATCTGGCTAAACGCACCACCTCACCCTGATGATTCTCAGCTCTTTACCCCTACCAGTATTGACAGCGGCACTTCTGCCATCTTTCCCAGTTGTACTTTCCCACAACTTTGGCATCTTGTCTGCACTCCTACACTCTCCTAGGCACTCCGTGTTATTAAACGTAGGTGAAGGTGACTGGGTCTAGGATACTGCCCTGAGGAGATCTTCTGTGGTACCCGGGAACGAGGATGATCCACCACCAACAAACACAACCCTTTTTGAGTCAGGTCCAACTACTGGAGTGTTTTTATCCCCATGATTCATGTCAGAGCTCCTTGATGTCACTGCCAAGTGAAACGTCCTCTGAAATATTCAGATATTCACCAGTTTTGCTCCATCTTTGAGCATTGGTGAGCAGGACAGTGGGTGCCACAATGCTGAAAAGAATATAAAAATAGCAATAATATGCATTATCATTGTCTCATTCCTTTGTTGCGTGCACTTTCTCCCTTTGCCCAGCTTCTAACTCTCACAACGTCCGACAGTTCACCCAGTTAACTTCTCAAGTCTCTGGTATTCCTGTACTTTTGTCTGTATTTTCCCTCCTCTCTCGTCTCAGGCCCGGGCTGCTGTCTGACCCCTGCAAAAAGTCTATCCCCTACTCCCAATTCCTCCGTCTACGCCGCATCTGCGTCCTGGATGAGGTGTTTCACACTAGGGCTTCAGAGATGTCCTCGTTCTTCAGGAAACGGGGCTTCCCCTCCTCCATTATAGATGAGGTTCTCACTAGGGTCTCTTCTACATCCCGCAGCTCCGCTCTTGCTCCCCCTCCCCCCACTCGCAACAAGGACAGAATCCCCCTCGTTCTCACCTTCCACCCCACCAGCCAGCGGATCCAACGAATCATCCACCAACATTTCCGTCACCTACAACGGGACCCCACCACTGGTCATATCTTCCCATCCCCTCCCCTCTCTGCGTTCCGCAGAGACCGTTCCCTCCATAACTCCCTGGTCCACTCGTCCCTTCCTACCCAAACCACCCCAACCCCGGGCACTTTCCCCTGCAACCGCACGAGATGCAACACCTGTCCCTTTACCTCCCCCCTCAACTCCATCCAAGGACCCAAACAGTCTTTCCAGGTGAGACAAAGATTCACCTGCACCTCCTCCAACCTCATCTATTGCATCCGCTGCTCTAGATGTCAACTTATTTACATCGGCAAAACCAAGCGCAGGCTCGGCGATCGCTTCGCTGAACACCTGCGCTCGGTCCGCATTAACAAAACTGATCTCCCGGTGGCCGAGCACTTCAACTCCCCCTCCCATTCCCAGTCTGACCTTTCTGTCATGGGGCTCCTCCAGTGCCATAGTGAGGCCCACCGGAAATTGGAGGAGCAGCACCTCATATTTCGCCTGGGCAGCTTGCAGCCCAGTGGTATGAACGTCGACTTCTCCAACTTTAGATAGTTCCTCTGAACCTCTCTTCCCCTCCTCCTTCCCAGATCTCCCTCTATCTTCCTGTCTCCACCTATATCCTTCCTTTGTCCCGCCCACCCTGACATCAGTCTGAAGAAGGGTCTCGACCCAAAACGTCACCCTTTCCTTCTCTCCCGAGATGCTGCCTGACCTGTTGAGTTACTCCAGCATTTTGTGAATAAAAACCCCGGACTGCTGTTTATGGATTTCCTGATCACTGCTGATCCTAAACAGCATCCCTCTCCCCATCAGAACTGCCCCCTCCATCAACTCCTTTAAGTCCAGGCTCAAAACCTATTTCTACTCCCTAGCGTTTGAGGCTCATTGAGGAGGCGCTGTGAACTGTTTGCGTGCTACTGTATGTTTCATTTTTTTCTCCTTAGTACCTAATCAGATGTACAGCACTTTGGTCAACGTGG
Source organism: Rhinoraja longicauda (assembly GCF_053455715.1). Classification (NCBI taxonomy): domain Eukaryota; kingdom Metazoa; phylum Chordata; class Chondrichthyes; order Rajiformes; family Arhynchobatidae; genus Rhinoraja; species Rhinoraja longicauda. The sequence goes on from NC_135996.1 coordinate 8,042,367, forward strand.
GTTGTTTTTAAATGTGCTATACAAATAAAATTGACTTGACTTGACTTGACTTGACTACTAGCTCTCAGACAGACTGTTGATGGCTGCCAGTTTATCACTACACTTCCGGTGACTAGTTCTGGTCTAGGTCACACAGGACTGCTCCAACGTTAATAGACAATAGGTGCAGGAGTAGGCCATTCAGCCCTTCGAGCCAGCACCGCCATTCAATGCGATCATGGCTGATCACTCTCAATCAGTACCCCGTTCCGGCCTTCTCCCCATAGCCCCTCACTCCGCTATCCTTAAGAGCTCTATCCAGCTCTCTCTTGAAAGCATCCAATGAACTGGCCTCCACTGCCTTCTGAGGCAGAGAATTCCACACCTTCACCACTCTCTGACTGAAAAAGTTCTTCCTCATCTCCGTTCTAAATTCTTAAACTGTGGCCTCTTGTTCTGGACTCCCCCAACATTGGGAACATGTTTCCTGCCTCTAATGTGTCCAATCCCCTAATTATCTTATATGTTTCAATAAGATCCCCGCTCATCCTTCTAAAGATAGTTAAAAGATATGAACAAACATTGCTGCCCCACATTCATCACATGCCCCCATCAGAAGTCTACGTACCCAATCGGTGGTAAACGGAGCGCCATTTGCCATCAGTGTCCGGACCTCATCATCCTGACCCTTTCGCGCTGCCTCCAACAACCTCTTCCCTAAATCCACCAGGGACATCTGTGTGAGAAATATCCAGAGGTCAGAGGTCAATGTGTGAGAGGTCAGTCAATGTCCCAACTGAGGTGCCTTTGTGGATGAAATCCATCGATCAATAAGCAGTTCAAGACAAAGATATGAAACTTAAACCACTGCAATTTTCCGGGAGTGACAAGGTCGTTATTTAAGTGAACATTCTGGAGAAGCTGGGGCTGTTCGCCGAGGAACAATTTGAGCGGAACCAGTAGATGCATTTAAAAATCACAAGGAAGTGGGAGTAAAGTCTGAAGGGTCTTGACCCGAAACGTCACCCATTCCTTCTCTCCAGAGATGCTGCCTGACCCGCTGAGTTACTCCAGCACTCTGTGAAACGTCACCTATCCATGTTCTCCAGAGATGCTGCCTGACCTGCTGAGTTACTCCAGCACTCTGGGAAACATCACCCATTCCTTCTCTCCAGAGATGCTGCCTGACCCGCTGAGTTACTCCAGCATTTTGCGTCTATCTAGGGAGTAAAGAGAAGCGGTGTCCCACTGAAAGGTTTGGGGACAAAATAATGGTTGGCCACATCGAGAATTTCTAATGCAGCTTATTATTAGGGTCTGGAATGTACTGTGAAGGATAATGATGGGGGATAGATAGAGTTACAGCATTTAGAAGGGAATTGAACAGTCTGTAGGCCGGTGGGGAAGATTAGATGAACATACAAGGAGTGTTTGTGTAAGAAAATAACTGCAGATGCTGGTACAAATCAAAGGTATTTATTCACAAAATGCTGGAGTAACTCAGCGGGTCAGGCAGCATCTCAGGAGAAAAGGAATGGGTGACATTTCGGGTCGAGACCCTTCTTCAGGCCCGAAACGTCACCCATTCCTTCTCTCCTGAGATGCTGCCTGACCTGCTGAGTTACTCCAGCATTTTGTGAATAAATAAAAGTAGTGTTTGGTGGCTCTGAGTCTGTACTCACTGGGGTTAGAAGGAATGGGGGTGGGAAGGGGGAGGATTCGCAATGAAACCTACCAAATAACGAAAGGCCTAGATTGATTGGATGTTTCCAGTAGTGGGAAACTCTAGGTGCAGAGGGCACAGTCTCAGAATAAAAGGATGTACCATTTACCTCCATGTACAGAATGGAGACGAGGAGCAATTTCTTCATGCAGAGGGTGGTGAATTGTGGATTTCATTGCCCAGAGGGTTGTGGAAGCAAAGACAATGGATATTTTTAAAGCAGGGATTGATAGGTTCTCAATTAGTAAGGGTGTCAAAGGTTAGGGGGAGAAGGCAGGAGAATGGGGTTGAGAGGGAAAATTAGATCAGCCATGATTGAATGGCGGAACAGACTCGATGGGTCGAAGGGCGTAATTCTGCACCTATGTCTTGTGGTAAGACACAGAAGAATGGGATTAGCAGATTGCTTATACTTATCAGGCCAAGTGGCTTCCTTTCAGTGACTCTGGAACTACACCACAAGAGGGAGGCTAGAAAAGGTCAAGTAAAACAGGGCAGGGCACATTGGGAGTTTGCAGCTCACGAGCTTTAAAAAAAAAAAGTGTTTTGTAAAAACCGAAACAGCAGCAGATGCAAGCAAATCATGGAACAAAAACGTGGCAAACATTGATGAGACAGGGCTCCAAAATAATCCTAACTAAATTGACCAGGTTTATAGTTCGACAGGAAAGGTATGGGTGGTTCAGTCTGAAGAAGGGTCTCGACCCGAAACGTCACCCATTCCTTCTCTCCCGAGATGCTGCCTGACCCGCTGAGTTACTCCAGCATTTTGTGAATAAATCAATTTGTACCAGCATCTGCAGTTATTTTCTTATACATAAGGTATGGGTGGTGGTGGAGGGGAAGGAGTAGCCTCAAAGATTGATCAATTTATGTGAAGGACTAAGATAGAAGCAGGAGGAGACTTTAAAGAGAGAACCGATAAACTGTAAAGACTGTTGTGTCTGTTGTGTAGGGTTTTTATCAGTAACTGTGAACCAGCAGAACACACAAATATGGAGGTACACACAAAATGCTGGGCGGGTCAGGCAGCATCTCAGGAGAGAACGTCTCAGGGTGACGTTTCGGGTCGAGACCCTTCTTCAGTCTGAAACTTCACCCATTCCTCTCCTGAGATGCTGCCTGACCCGCTGAGTTACTCCAGCATTTTGTGTCTACCTTCGATTTCAACCAGCATCTGCAGTTTTTATTTCCCTACACAAATATGGAGATTGCACACGCGGGTAACAAAACCAAGGTTCTACTATTCATTTGGTCAGGGAAAGGCAGAATAATATATAAAGAAAATGAAATGTTTGAATAGTTTCAGACTTTTTTTGCAACATATTATAATGGCGCAGCACAGAACCAGGCCTTTTATTCTAATGTGTAATGCCAGCCATCAGACATAGGGCATCTTTAGTCAGAGGGTGGTGAATCTGTGGAATTCGTTGCCACAGAATGCTGTGGAGGCCAAGTCATATTTAAGGCAAAGATAGAGAGATTCTTGATTGGTATCAGAGGTTATGGGGAGAAGGCAGGAGAATGGGGTCAGGAGGGAGAGATAGATCAGCCATGATTGAATGGCAGAGTAGACTTGATGGACCGAATGGCCTAATTCTGCTCCTAACACATGATCAGACATTTATTCACAAAATGCTGGAGTAACTCAGCGGGTCAGGCAGCATCTCAGGAGAGAAGGAATGGGCGACGTTTTCGGGTCGAGACCCTTCTTCACACTGATGAACATGGTGGAAAATGAGGACTTTCATATGAAGAAAGACTGGATAGACTCGGCTTGTACTCGCTGGAATTTAGAAGATTGAGGGGGGATCTTATAGAAACTTACAAGCTAGATGCAGGAAAATTGTTCCCGATGTTGGGGAAGTCCAGAACAAGGGGTCACAGTTTAAGGATAAGGGGGAAGTCTTTTAGGACCGAGATGAGAAAGTATTTTTTCACAAAGAGAGTGGTGAGTCTGTGGAATTCTCTGCCACAGAAGGTAGTTGAGGCCAGTTCATTGGCTATATTTAAGAGGGAGTTAGATGTGGCCCTTGTGGCTAAAGGGATCAGGGGGTATGGAGAGAAGGCAGGTACAGGATACTGAGTTGGATGATCAGCCACGATCATATTGAATGGCCTACTCCTGCACCTATTTTCTATGTTTCTATGATCAGACAATATAATTTTCCAGCATTTCAGCCAGGACACAGCTGAGATTCCAAGAAACCAGCGGATAGACGATGTACTCTTGTTCATAAAGGATAGTTAGGATAAACCTGGAAACTACTGGCCAGAAAGGCTTAAATCACTGAAGGGGAAGTTGTTGGAGATTCTGAGAGATTGCACATGTTTACTTGGAACGATGGTGACTCATTAGGCATCTGCATGGTTTTCTGGAGGGGGAGAAAAAACTGGTCTCATAAATCTTTCAGGAAGTAATGAAGAAAACTGATGAAGACAGTTTAGTTCAGGTCATTAAAAGAAAATAACTGCAGATGTTGGTAGAGATCGAAGGTATTTATTCACAAAATGCTGGAGTAACTCAGCAGGTCAGGCAGCATCTCGGGAGAGAAGGAATGGGTGACGTTTCGGGTCGAGACCCTTCTTCAGACTGAAGTTTTGAACATTTCAAGTCCTCTCACCCTCCACTTTATCTTGCCCTCTGGTTATAGACACCTCTACCATGGGGAAAGATTCCCAACACTATCTCTGGCCCCTCAATTTTGATTCCCTCACATTTCCCTGCTGACTTTCTCATCGTTGAAATGCTTAAACACATGCAATATCTCAGGGAATCGTCTGCCAGCAAATACACTGCACGTGTGGCTATCAGAATTGTGTACAGAAGTACACTTTAGGGCGGTACAGAGGCAGGGCAGTAGAGCTACTGCCTTACAGCGCCAGAGACCCGCCTTGTACTCGCTGGAATTTAGAAGATTGAGGGGGGATCTTATAGAAACATACAAAATTCTTAAGGGGTTGGACAGGCTGGATGCAGAAAGATTGTTCCCGATGTTGGGGAAGTCCAGAACAAGGGGTCACAGTTTAAGGATAAGGGGGAAGTCTTTTAGGACCGAGATGAGAAAGTTTTTTTTCACACAGAGAGTGGTGAATCTGTGGAATTCTCTGCCACAGAAGGTAGTTGAGGCCAGTTCATTGGCTATATTTAAGAGGGAGTTAGATGTGGCCCTTGTGGCTAAAGGGATCAGGGGGTATGGAGAGAATGCAGGTACGGGATACTGAGTTGGATGATCAGCCATGATCATATTGAATGGCGGTGCAGGCTCGAAGGGCCGAATGGCCTACTCCTGCACCTATTTTCTATGTTTCTATCCTGACTATGAGTGCTTGTCTGTACAGAGTTTGTATGTGTTCCCCATGTGTGAGGGCTGGCATAACACTACGGAGTTTGTATGTGTTCCTCATGTGTGATGGCTGGCATAACACTACGGAGTTTGTATGTGCTCTCCATGTGTGAGGGCTGGCATAACTCTGTAGAAGGAATGGCCTGCTTCTGTGCTGCGTCACTAATATATTGCCAACAATTCTGAAACAATTCAAAGATTTAATTTTCGTTGTGTATTAATCTGCTTTTCCCTGACCAAATGAATATTAAAACCTTGGTTTTTCCCTTGACCGCGTGGGTTTTCTCCGAGATCTTCGGTTTCCTACCACAGTCCAAAGACGAACAGGTTTGTAGGTTAATGGGTTTGGTATGAATGTACAATTATCTCTAGTGTGTGTAGGTTAGTGTTAAAGTGCGGGGATCGCTGGTTGATGCGGACTTGGTGGGCCGAAGGACCTGTTTCCGCGTTGTATCTCTCAACTGAGGTTAGGACGGTGGTATGGAATATGGAACAGCACAGCACAGGAACATGCCCTTCAGCTCAATGTCTGTACTTAACATACCACGTTAAACAAATCTTCTGGATTTTTTTGAGGATGTAACTAGGAAAATTGACACGGGAGAGCCGGTGGATGTGGTGTACCTCGATTTTTAGAAAGCCTTCGACAAGGTCCCACATAGGAGATTAGTGGGCAAAATTAGAGCACATGGTATTGGGGGTAGGGTACTGATATGGATAGAAAATTAGTTGGCAGACAGAAAGCAAAGAGTGGGGATAAATGGGTCCCTTTCAGAATGGCAGGCAGTGACTAGTGGGGTACCGCAAGGCTCGGTGCTGGGACCGCAGCTATTTACAATATACATTAATGACTTGGATGAAGGGATTAAAAGTACTATTAGCAAATTTGCAGATGATACAATGCTGGGTGGTAGTGTGAGCTGTGAGGAAGATGCTATGAGGTTGCAGGGTGACTTGGACAGGTTGTGTGAGTGGGCGGATGCATGGCAGATGCAGTTTAATGTGGTTAAGTGTGAGGTTATCCACTTTGGTGGTAAGAATAGGAAGGCAGATTATTATCTGAATGGTGTCAAGTTAGGAAAAGGGGACGTACAACGAGATCTGGGTGTCCTAGTGCATCAGTCGCTGAAAGGAAGCATGCAGGTACAGCAGGCAGTGAAGAAAGCCAATGGAATGTTGGCCTTCATAACAAGAGGAGTTGAGTATAGGAGCAAAGAGGTCCTTCTGCAGTTGTACAGGGCCCTAGTGAGACCGCATCTGGAATACTGAGTGCAGTTTTGGTCTCCAAATTTGAGGAAGGATATTCTTGCTATTGAGGGTGTGCAGCGTAGGTTTACTAGGTTAATTCCCGGAATAGGGGGGGACTGTCCCATGTTGAAAGACTGGAGCGACTAGGCTCGTATACATATCGTTTTATGCATATGAACAAAAATCAAAAAGCTTTATGGAATTTTGACATTTATTCAATAGACAATAGGTGCAGGAGGAGGCCATTCGGCCCTTCGAGCCAGCACTGCCATTCAATGTGATCATGGCTGATCATTCTCATTCAGTACCCCGTTCCTGCTTTCTCCCCATACCCCCTGACTCCGCTATCCTTAAGAGCTCTATCCAGCTCTCCCTTGAATGCATTGAGACTTGGCCTCCACTGCCTTCTGAGGCAGTGAATTCCACAGATTTACAACTCTCTGACTGAAAAAGTTTTTCCTCATCTCCGTTCTAAATGGCCTACCCCTTATTCTCAAACTGTGGCCCGTCGTTCTGGACTCCCCCAACATTGGGAACATGTTTCCTGCCTCTAACGTGTCCAACCCCTTAATAATCTTATATGTTTCGATAAGATCCCCTCTCATCCTTCTAAATTCCAGTGTCCACATATAAGATTATTAAGGGGTTGGACACGTTAGAGGCAGGAAACATGTTCCCAATGTTGGGGGAGTCCAGAACCAGGGGCCACAGTTTAAGAATAAGGGGTAAGCCATTTAGAATGGAGATGAGGAAAAAAAAATTCAGTCAGAGTTGTAAATCTGTGGAACTTACTGCCTCAGAAGGCAGTGGAGGCCAAGTCTCTGAATGCATTCAAGAGAGAGCTAGATAGAGCTCTTAAGGATAGCAGAGTCAGGGGGTATGGGGAGAAGGCAGGAACGGGGTACTGATTGAGAATGATGAGCCATGATCACATTGAATGGTGGTGCTGGCTCGAAGGGCCGAATGGCCTCCTCCTGCACCTATTGTCTTAAACTAATCTCTGCATGCACATGATGCATATCACCCTTCCTTGCATTTCCAAGAGCCTCTCTGACATCCTCTTAAACACCACTTATCGTATTTGCCTCCATCAATATGCCAAGTAGGTCATTCCAAGTTTTTGTATTAAAAAAAGCATGCTTCCCACATACCCTTTAAACTTTTCCCTTCTCACCATAAAGCTATGCCCTCTAGTCTTTGACATTTCCACATGGGTCGAAAGGCAGGAGATGAAAAGACCAAATGATGGAGGAGTGGTGTGAAAGGGATATAGGCAGAAGGAAACGGGGAAGACAGACAAAATAGAGGGCAAAAATGAGTGCACACCCAGGTGTGGTGCAAGGAGGGGAGGGGGGAGGAGGTAAGTGACTCAAAAACCAGAGAATTCAAAAGTTCATACTGTTGGGTTGTAAGCTACCCAAGCAGAATATGAGGTGCTGTTCCTCCAGTTTGCATGTAACCTCCTCTGGCAATGGAGTCGGCCCACGACAGAACGGTGAATATTGGAATGGGGGGGGGGGGGGGAGGCGTTAAAAGTGTTTAGCAACCAGGAGATCACGTGGGCCTAGGCAATGTTTGCGTGGAGGTGTTCAGTGAAATGATCGCCACGTCTGTGCTTGGTTTCGCTGATATAGGAGTCCAGGACAGAAAGGAATGGGAAGGGGAGTTAAAATGGTTTAAATGTTTAGCAACCAGGAGACTTGGGCAAAAGTGTTCAACGATACGGTTGCCGAGTATATGTTTGGTCTTGCCAATATAATGGAGGCCACACAAGTGCACCAAATACAGTGGATGAGATTCCACTCTAACCTTATCTACTGCTTGGGTGGGTTGGGCTGAAGTGCCTTTTTCTGTGCTGTTTGACTGAAAATGACCACTACAGCAAAAATGGTACAAAGTGGCATTGGGCCATCTTAGTTGAAGGAAAGAGGCTGCAGTTTTAAAATGACCACCCGATCTTTCCATTTGACAATGAATGGTACAAGGAGGAATAAACGTCCACAAACTCTCATACTGTGTTTACCAGAAGAGGCGAGTTACCAAACACTGGCACTAATCTGGGCTGAACAAAGCCCATTCCCCCACGGGTCAGTGTGAACACATCTTGTGACGGACAAAACCAAGTCTCTCAATTCCATCTCTAGCTGAAGTATTCGGGACAACCTGTCAGGAACAGTGTGTGTGGGATGGAACTACAGATGTTGGTTGTCAGCAACAGCCACACATTTACACACTGGCATTACATGTAATACATGTGGCGCAGCCGGGGAGACCGATGGCGGGAACCGGGGCGGTAACTGTACTTTCCCCGTCCCGGGGAGAGGGTGATCACAGCGGGGCGGCCCGAGTGTCGGCTGGGTGGGATATGGGACCCGGGGGGTGGAGGGGGCCCGGGGGGGTGGAGGGGGCCCGGGGGGGTGGAGGGGGCCCGGGATGTGGAGGGGGCCCGGGGGGGTGGAGGGGGCCCGGGGGGGTGGAGGGGGCCCGGGGGGGTGGAGGGGGCCCGGGGGGGTGGAGGGGGCCCGGGGGGGTGGAGGGGGCCCGGGGGGGTGGAGGGGGCCCGGGGGGGTGGAGGGAGCCCGGGGGGTGGAGGGAGCCCGGGGGGGTGGAGGGAGCCCGGGGGGGGGTGGAGGGAGCCCGGGGGGGGTGGAGGGGGCCCGGGGGGTGGAGGGGGCCCGGGATGTGGAGGGGGCCCGGGGGGGTGGAGGGGGCCCGGGGGGGTGGAGGGGGCCCGGGGGGGTGGAGGGAGCCCGGGGGGGTGGAGGGGGCCCGGGGGGGTGGAGGGGGCCCGGGGGGGTGGAGGGAGCCCGGGGGGGTGGAGGGGGCCCGGGGGGTGGAGGGGGCCCGGGATGTGGAGGGGGCCCGGGGGGTGGAGGGGGCCCGGGGGGGGTGGAGGGGGCCCGGGGGGGTGGAGGAGTCCCGGGGGGGTGGAGGGGGCCCGGGGGGGTGGAGGGGGGCCCGGGGGGGGTGGAGGGGGCCTGGGGGGGTGGAGGGGGCCCGGAGGGGTGGAGGGGGCCCGGGGGGGTGGAGGGGGCCCGGGATGTGGAGGGGGCCCGGGGGGTGGAGGGGACCCGGGATGGAGGGGCCGGGGGTCCCGGGGTGGAGGGGGCCCGGGGGGTGGAGGGGACCCGGGATGGAGGGGCCGGGGGTCCCGGGGTGGAGGGCCCGGGGTGGAGAGGGAGAGGAATGCGGAGCTGGGAGAGCGGGATCCATGTTGCGGTGAGGGAGGCGGCGGGTCCGGCCCCGGGCAGGCAGGGAGAGGCCGCTGCGGGGCCGGAAATATGTCCTGGGGTCGGTCTGCGGCACCGGGGCGGGGGATGAGTGGTAACGCGGTGACGCGGGGGTGAGCGGGGCCCGGGGGCGCGGTGACCGGTGACGCGGGGCCCGGGCGGGGATGAGCGGGGCGCGGTGACCGGTGACGCGGGGATGACCGGTTGCGCGGGGGCCCGGGGGCCCGGTGACCGGCAGCGCGGTGGCCCGTGACGCGGGGATGACCGGTTGCGCGAGGCCCGGGGGCGCGGTGACCGGTAGCGCGGGGCCGCGACAGGAAGCGGGGCCTGGCGGCGGTTCCGGGGGAAGTCGCGGAATTTGCCGAGACTCGACTTCCAGCATCCGGTGAAACCTGGAATTAAACCGGCGGGCGCCGTTACCTCCGCGCCCGGGCCGCGTCCCTCTCCTCGCTGCTCCACTCCCCCGGCCCGGTCGGGCCCCGCGCTCACTACTGCCGCCGCTCCGGCCCCCTGTCTACCCCCGCCGCCGTCGCCGGGACCGCACTTTATATTTTAGTTTAAATATAAAAGCGCCCAAAATGGCGGCGGCTGCGGCCGGAAGTGGACGGCAGCGCGCAGCGATACCGCGCGGGCGGTGATGCGGCCCCGGCCCCGCAACCCCCCCTCCCGTGTACCCCTCCGCCCGCCCGCCCCCCGCCGCAGCCAAAGACACTAGAGGAGCAAGATAGACCACTCGACCCTAAAAACCGCAGTACGTCGTGGCGCCATTTTAGTAGGCAGAACCTGCAGAAACATCTAAAAAGAAAAATAAAAAAACCTGTGAATTGATAGACGAGATATATTCTGTATTTTAATGGTATCATCACACATACTATTCTCCACAACACTGATTACACTGCGAGAGGCAGAGCGAGCGGCGGGGTTGCCTACTAAAATGGCGGACGTTACGCTCCGTTGCGTACACTTCAGTATATAGGCAATCTGCTTACTAAAATGGCGGACGGTACGCTCCGTTGCGTGCTACACTTCAGTATACGCGATCTGCTTACTAAAATGGCGGACGTTACGCTCCGTTGCGTACATTTCAGTATAGGCAATCTGCTTACTAAAATGGCGGACGTTACGCTCCGTTGCGTGCTACACTTCAGTTTAGGCAATCTGCTTACTAAATGGCGGACGTTACGCTCCGTTGCGTGCTACACTTCAGTTTAGGCAATCTGCTTACTAAAATGGCGGACGTTACGCTCCGTTGCGTACTACACTTCAGTTTAGGCGATTTCAACGGTTCATCTTGCTCCTCTAATATCTTTGGTCACAGGACGACCCCGCCGCCCGGTCCTCCCCACACCCCCGCCGCCCGGTCCTCCCCGCACCCCCCGCCACCCTGCGCCTCTAACTCCACCGCAGCGCCGTCTTCCCCCCCCCGGCGTCGCGCCCATGTTCGCCCTCCCCCGCACTTGGTCTTCACTCGGAGCCGCCCCGAGGCGGTGGGAAGTAGTGCCGGCCCCTCACCCACCTCGGGCCCCCACCTGCCCCTCACCCACCCCGGGCCCCCACACCGGCCCCTCACCCCCACCGACCCCTCGAAGGGTCTCGACCTGAAACGTCACCCATTCAAAATGAGCAGTATTTGCGTCTAGCTATGTGCAAACTCCCGCACAGACAGTACTGAGGTGGGGATTGAACCCGGGTCTCTGATGCTGAGAGGCAGAAGCTCTATCGCTGCGCTACCATGCCCGGTCATTTACGATCGCACTCATGGTATAATTTGACTGCGTAGCACACAGTCAAGTTTTTCATTATCTCAGGCAATAATAAACCAATACCAGCTGCCGCATATCACAGTGACCTCGTCGGCTAATTCTGAACCCACCACTCAGGAATCTCATCGACCCTCAGGGATTACTGAGGAAGGTGGAAGGGATGTGGAGTCACTGCATGGTGATGGATTTTAAAACACAGGTCAACCATCACACACTAAGTCCACTTCTCTTCTGCTCGGTGAATCGAACAGATTCGACAGGCTGAATTGTTCTGTTCCTGTGGGGCCAGCCAAACATCCTTAAACTGGGAGTACCCAGTAATCCCAAGAAAGGTAATATTTACTAAAGGGTGGCGAGGGCAAAGCCGCAGACATTTCTCAGGCCTTCAGCGAGGCATTTGATAAGGTTCCACATAGCAGGCTACTCTGGAAGGTTAAATCACATGGGGTCCCGAGACAGCTAACAGACAGGATAGAGAATTGGCTGCATGGAAGGAAGCAGAGGGTGATGGTGGAAGGTTTTTGTTGGAATCAGTACCTCAGGGATTAGTGCTGTCTGTGGCTTATATCACCGATTTGGAGCCGAAGGTAGCAGGCATGATTAGACATGTGCAGATGACATTAAAGTGGGTGGTATTGTAAATAGCAAAGATGGTAATCAGAAATTACAGCAGGATTTTGATCGGCAGGATTTTATCTGGGGGACCAGGGGGTCAGCTTAAAGTGAGGGTGAAAAGATTTAATGGGAATCTGAGGGTCAACGTTTTCCACACAGATGGTAGTGGGGTGTAAAGAACGAGGTGCCAGATGCTGCACCATAACTTTTAAAAAGCCATTTGGATAGTTTCATGGGAAGGATAGGTTTGGAGGGGTATAGGCCAAATGTGGGGACAAGTGTAGATGAGGAACCTTGGTCAGTATGGTTAAGTTAGCCGAAGGGCCTGATTCAGTGTGGTGAGGCTATGACTCAGTAACTGCTAACTAGAATGCTTACAAAAATGAGTCAGATACAATCAGTATCATCAGAAAATACCAAGAAAAAATCCCACTACATTTTTTTCTTTAATGAGTTTATTGTTTCTGTGACGTTCACATGAACAGCCAATGCGGGAGCAAGGAGACATAAATGGAACTTACACAACGGTCGCTCACCACTCCTCTCTGGATTCGATACAGAAACGATTGGGGCAGTTGAAGATGACTGTGGGATAGGGGAGGGGGGAGGAGGGGAGGGGAGGAGGGGAGGGGAGGGGAGGGGAGGGGGGGAGGGGAGGGGGGAGGGGAGGGGGGGAGGGGAGGGGAGGGGGGGAGGGGAGGGGGGGAGGGGAGGGGGGGAGGGGGAGGGGGGGGGAGGGAGGAGGGGGGAGAGGGGGGAGGGGGGAGAGGGGGGGGGAGGGGGGAGAGGGGGGGGAGGGGGGGAGAGGGGGGGGAGGGGGGAGAGGGGGGGGAGGGGGAGAGGGGGGGGAGGGGGGAGAGGGGGGGGAGAGGGGGGGAGGGGGAGAGGGGGGGGAGGGGGGGTGGGGGAGGGGGGGGGGAGGGGGAGGAGGGGGGGTGGGGGAGGGGGGGGTGGGGGAGGGGGGGGGGAGGAGGGGGAGGGGAGGAGGGGGAGGGGAGGAGGGGGAGGAGGGGGGGGGGGAGGGGGAGGAGGGGGGGGGAGGGGGAGGAGGGGGGGGGAGGGGGGGAGGGAGGAGGGGGGGGAGGAGGGGGAGGAGGGGGGGGAGGGGGGGGGGGGAGGGGGGGGGGGAGGGGAGGAGGGGGGGGGGGGGGAGGAGGGGGGGGAGGGGAGGAGGAGGAGGGAGGGGAGGAGGGGGGGGGGAGGGGAGGAGGAGGAGGGGGGGGGGAGGGGAGGGAGGAGGGGGGGGGGGAGGGGAGGAGGGGGGGGAGGGGAGGAGGGGGGGGGAGGGGAGGAGGGGGGGGGAGGGGAGGAGGGGGAGGGGAGGAGGGGGGGAGGGGAGGGGGGGGGGAGGGGAGGGGGGGGGGAGGGGAGGGGGGGGAGGGGAGGGGGGGGGGAGGGGAGGGGGGGGGGGGAGGGGAGGGGAGGGGGGGGAAGGGAGGGGAGGGGGAGGGGAGGGGGGGAAGGGAGGGAGGGAGGGGAGGGAGGGGAGGGGAGGGGAGGAGGGGAGGGGAGGGGAGGGGAGGGGAGGGGAGGGGGAGGGGAGGGGGGGAAGGGAGGGGGGGAAGGGAGGGGGGAAGGAGGGGGGGGAAGGGAGGGGGGGGAAGGGGGGGGGGGAGGGGGGGAAGGGAGGGGGGAGGGGGGGAAGGGAGGGGGGGAAGGGAGGGGGGGAGGGGGGGGAGGGGGGAAGGGAGGGGGGGAAGGGAGGGGAGGAAGGGAGGGGGGGGAGGGGGGGGAGGGGGGGAAGGGGGGAAGGGGGGAAGGGGGGAGGGGAGGGAAGGGGGGGAGGGGAGGTGGAGGGGGGGGAGGGGAGGAGGGGGGGGAGGGGAGGAGGGGGGGGGAGGGGGGGGAGAGGGGGGGGAGGAGGGAGGAGGGGGGGGGGAGGGGGAGGAGGGGGAGGGGGGGGGGAGGAGGGGGGGGAGGAGGGGGAGGAGGGGAGGGGGAGGGAGGAGGGGGAGAGGGGGAGGGGGGAGAGGGGAGGGGGGGGGGGAGGGGGAGGGGAGGGGGGGAGGAGGGGGAGGGGAGGGGAGGGGAGGGGGGGGAGGGGAGGGGAGGGGGGGGGAGGGGAGGAGGAGGGGGGAGGGGGGAGGGGGAGGGAGGGGGGGAGGGGAGGAGGGGGGGGGGGGGGGGGAGGGGGGGGGGAGGGAGGGGGGGGAGTGGAGGGGGGGGGGAAGAGGACAGGGCTCCTGGCCTTTACGTGTTTCACCCTAATCAGCCGAGGACTTTTGGGTGTAAACTGAGTGATTCAAAACCAATGTCAATGGACCTCAGGCACTGAAGGATAAAAAGGTCAGCAGTAGCGTGTTGCGGGTCCTTGTAAATGTTGCCGCAGAGTTTTGTCT
>NC_135996.1:8407110-8454181 GCF_053455715.1 Rhinoraja longicauda
AGCTCTAAACTAAACTAAACTAAACCCAAACTCCTCCCCACATTCTACCCACTCCCCACACTGCTCATAAAACCAAACTCTTTCCCATTCCCTCTCTCCACGCACCCCATGGACTGAAACTCTCTCCCCACTCCCCACAGACTACTCTCCTCCCCATTTCCTCCCTCCACATTCCCCATGGACTAAAACTCCCTCCCACTCTCCCTACCACCCACACTCCCCATGGGGCCAAACATCTCCCCATTCCCTCTCACTGTCCACACTCCCCATGGGCCCAAACATCTCCCCATTCCCTCTCACCACCCACACTCTCCATGGACACAAACATCTCCGCATTTCACTCCCACCGCCCACACTCCCAGTGAACCCAAATTCCTCCCCATTGCCTCCCACCACAGTCCCCATGGACCAAAACTCTCTCCCACTCCCTACAATCTCATGGGCACAACCTCCTCCCCATTCCCTCCCACCACACCCATAGAAACATAGAAAATAGGTGCAGGAGGAGGCCATTTGGCCCTTCGAGTCAGCATCACCATTCATTATGATCATGGCTAATCATCCACAAGCAGTAACCCGTGCCTGCCTTCTCCCCATATCCCTTGATTCCATTAGCCCTTAGAGCTCTATCTAACTCTCTTTTAAGTTCAACTCGTGAATTGGCCTCTACTCGCCTCTACTGCCATCTGTGGCAGAGAATTCCCCAAATTCACAACTCTCTGGGTGAATTTATTTTTCTCATCTCAGTTTTAAACTCCCCATGGACCCAAACTCTCTCCCACTCCCCACACTCCCATGGACCCACACACCTCCCCACTCACTCCCACTGCCCACACTCCCCACGGACTGAAACTCCCTCCCCACTACCCACACTCTGCACAGACCCATCTCCTCCCCATTACCTCCCTCCACCCTCTTGTCGGTATTACAGTATAGCAAAGGGGATTACAGAGGCATGAGGCGGGAGCTGGCCAAAATTGATTGGAAGGAGGCCCTAGCAGGGAAGACGGTAGAACAGCAATGGCAGGTATTCCTGGGAATAATGCAGAGGTTGCAGGATCAATTTATTCCAAAGAGGTGGAAAGACTCTAAGGGGAGTAAGAGACACCTGTGGCTGACAAGGGAAGTCAGGGACAGCATAAAAATTAAGGAGAGGAAGTATAACATAGCAAAGAAGAGTGGGAAGACAGAGGATTGGGACTCTTTTAAAGAGCAACAAAAGTTAACTAAAAAGGCAATACGAGGAGAAAAGATGAGGTACGAGGGTAAACTAGCCAATAATATAAAGGAGGATAGCAAAAGTTTTTTTAGGTACGTGAAGAGGAAAAAAATAGTCAAGGCAAATGTGGGTCCCTTGAAGACAGAAGCAGGGGAATTTATTATGGGGAACAAAGAAATGGCAGACGAGTTAAACCGTTACTTTGGATCTGTCTTCACTGAGGAAGATACACACAATCTCCCAAATGTTCTAGGGGCTGGAGAACCTAGGGTGATGGAGGAACTGAAGGAAATCCACGTTAGGCAGGAAATGGTTTTGGGTAGACTGATGGGACTGAAGGCTGATAAATCCCCAGGGCCTGATGGTCTGCATCCCAGAGTACTTAAGGAGGTGGCTCTAGAAATAGTGGAAGCATTGGAGATCATTTTTCAATGTTCTATAGATTCAGGATCAGTGGTGGGGAAAATGCTGGAGTCAATTATAAAAGACGAAATTGCTGAGCATTTGGATAGCAGTAACGGGATCGTTCCGAGTCAGCATGGATTTACGAAGGGGAAATCATGCTTGACAAATCTGGAATTTTTTGAGGATGTAACTAGGAAAATTGACAAGGGAGAGTCAGTGGATGTGGTGTACCTCGACTTTCAGAAAGCCTTCGACAAGGTCCCACATAGGAGATTAGTGGGCAAAATTAGGGCACATGGTATTGGGGGTAGGGTACTGACATGGATAGAAAATTGGTTAACAGACAGAAAGCAAAGAGTGGGGATAAATGGGTCCCTTTCGGAATGGCAGGCAGTGACCAGTGGGGTACCGCAAGGTTCGGTGCTGGGACCCCAGCTATTTACGATATACAATAATGACTTAGACGAAGGGATTAAAAGTACCATTAGCAAATTTGCAGATGATACTAAGTTGGGGGGTAGTGTGAATTGTGAGGAAGATGCAATAAGGCTGCAGGGTGACCTGGACAGGTTGTGTGAGTGGGCGTATACATGGCAGATGCAGTTTAATGTAGATAAGTGTGAGGTTATTCACTTTGGAAGTAAGAATAGAAAGGCAGATTATTATCTGAATGGTGTCAAGTTAGGAGGAGGGGGAGTTCAACGAGATCTGGGTGTCCTAGTGCATCAGTCAATGAAAGGAAGCATGCAGGTTCAGCAGGCAGTGAAGAAAGCCAATGGAATGTTGGCCTTCGTAACAAGAGGAGTTGAGTATAGGAGCAAAGAGGTCCTTCTACAGTTGTACCGGGCCCTGGTGAGACCGCACCTGGAGTACTGTGTGCAGTTTTGGTCTCCAAATTTGAGGAAGGATATTCTTGCTATGGAGGGCGTGCAGCGTAGGTTCACTAGATTAATTCCCGGAATGGCGGGACTGTCGTATGTTGAAAGGCTGGAGCGATTGGGCTTGTATACACTGGAATTTAGAAGGATGAGGGGGGATCTTATTGAAACATATAAGATAATTAGGGGATTGGACACATTAGAGGCAGATAACATGTTCCCAATGTTGGGGGAGTCCAGAACAAGGGGCCACAGTTTGAGAATAAGGGGTAGGCCATTTAGAACGGAGATGAGGAAGAACTTTTTCAGTCAGAGGGTGGTGAAGGTGTGGAATTCTCTGCCTCAGAAGGCAGTGGAGGCCAGTTCGTTGGATGCTTTCAAGAGAGAGCTGGATAGAGCTCTTAAGGATAGCGGAGTGAGGGGGTATGGGGAGAAGGCAGGAACGGGGTACTGATTGATAGTGATCAGCCATGATCGCATTGAATGGCGGTGCTGGCTCGAAGGGCTGAATGGCCTACTCCTGCACCTATTGTCTATTGTCTATTGTCTTCATGGACCGAAACTCCCTCCCCCCCTACTCTCTCTCCCCACTGCCCACACCCTAATATGCTGGGATCGCTGGTCGGCGCGGACCCGGTGGCCAGAAGGGCCTGTTTCCGCACTGTATCTCTAAACTAAATTAAACTAAAAGGTGGTGGTGGAAGCAGATACCAGTAGTGACATTTAAGAAGCTTTTTACGTGGATGTGGAGGGATACGAGTTGTTCAGGTAGAGATTAGTTTAACTTGGTATCATGTTCAGCATGGCCATTGTGGGCCGAAGGGCCTGTTCCTGTGCAGCACTGTTCTACGTTTTATGACTGCATGTGCGACAGACACTGCCTGACCCGATGAGAGTTGCAGCCTTCAGTGTTTTTATTTCAGATTTCCAGAGTCTGCAGTTTGATGATGTTTGATTTGTATCTTATTCAGAGTTTAATCCCCAGCTGGGCTACACAGGTGGCCCACAGTCCATACCCCATCCAGCAGCACTCCCTGTTCACATACCAGCCAGCACCGCAGAGTCTCAGTGTCCCAGATACTGACCCGTCGGGGTGACCGCGAAATCCATGCCGGGTTATCGCAGTTTCACTGTGTGTGGGAGGAGAAAGGGGCAAGTCCAGAATTTAGGGCCAGAATGATCCGCAAAGTGGCACAGAGTCAGAGAGCATCGTCACTGCTCACTGCCCCTCTCCCCCTGAGTACTGTTACTCTCACTGCCTCTCTCCCCCTGTACTGTGACTCTCACTGCCCCTCTCCCCCTGCACTGTGACTCTCACTGCCCCTCTCCCCCTGAGTACTGTTACTCTCACTGCCCCTCTCCCCCTGAGCACTGTGACTCTCACTGCCTCTCTCCCCCTGTACTGTGACTCTCACTGCCCCTCTCCCCCTGTACTGTGACTCTCACTGCCCCTCTCCCCCTGTACTGTGACTCTCACTGCCCCTCTCCCCCTGTACTGTGACTCTCACTGCCCCTCTCCCCCTGAGTACTGTTACTCTCACTGCCTCTCTCCCCCTGTACTGTAACTCTCACTGCCCCTCTCCCCCTGTACTGTTATTGTGGGAAGAACTGAACTGTTCTGTCTTGTAATGAACATGGGCACCACGGTACTGTGGGAATAGAGCAGCGGTAGAGTTGTTGCCTCACAGCTTATTTCTGCAGCGAGGAAGAGACCATGTACCATTTGTACTTACAGTGTGAGAGGTTGCAGCCCCTGTTCGAGTGTCTGAAGGGGCTGCTCCCCAAGTTTTGGCTCCATTTCAGTCCTACGCTCTTGATTTTTGGGCACCCGGTACAGAGGGGGGAGGGTCGGGAAGGACGGTGGGACCTACCTGTCGGTCTGCACCTGGGCCTGGCCAAGATGGCCATTTGCAGGTCCAGGCAGCGGGTAGTCGACGGCCGCACCGGGGTCGGCTGTCTGCCCCTCTTCCGGGCCAACGTGCGTGCCCGCGTGACCTTGAAGAGGGAACACGCGGTGTCCACGGGGATGCTGGAGGCCTTCCATGAACGCTGGTCGCCGTGGGACGTCGAGTATATTATTGACAAAGTTGGCGATGTTAACCGTGTCTTAATTAATTTAGTTATATAATCTTGCACTTAAATTTAATATTTACTCATTACATTTCCACCACTGATTTTCTGGCACTCTTGGTTGCAGAGCTTTGCTGGTTTATCCAGCAGGCCAAGGAAGTCGGCTACGGGGATAGATTTGCTGGCTCCAGCTGGGCTGGAATTCCAGAGCCCCGGCCGCAGGTTGCAAATTCAACCCATCAATCGGCTGTGGAAGTCCCGATGAAGTCGAGATTGGCTGCCTTGCCCAGCCAAGGTGCCACATTTCCGGGGAGACTTCCACGGCGTGGGGAATTTGTCGCGGAACCTCTAGCGGCTGAATTGACAAATTGGCCATGGAAGTCCCAATGAGGTCGAGATTGGCTGCATTGTCCAGGTACGGTGGGAATAGAGCAGCACGGTAGCGCAGCGGTAGAGTTGCCACATTTCCGGGGAGACTTCCAGGGCACGCGGAGGGGGGGGGGGGGGGGGGTTTCTCGCTGACTCCCAAGCGAACCCTAGTGTTCATTACAAGTTTATACATCGTTTACTTTTTTTCTTTCTTATTTTCGTTCCGATTTCTCTGTTTATTTGACAAAGTGAAAAACGTGCAAACCATGCAAAAAGCAGGGAAATTTGATTTTAAAAACGCCGAAATCCGCGGAAAATTCACATGCCTGCAATATAGGCAGCCTTTGATTGTGTTACCCTACTGTATGTTTATTTTGTTTTCTGAATAAAAGCTTTTGTATATATTACAAAAGAGACCCGTGTTCGATCCTAAGGGTGCTGTCTGTATGGGGTTAAAAACGCTATCTCTGTGACCGCGTGGGTTTTCTCCGAGTGCTCTGGTTTCCTCCCACACTCTAAAAACGTGCAGGTTTGTAGGTTAATTGGCTGCAGTAAGTTGTCCCGTGTGTAGGATAGTGCTTGTGTGTGGCGTGATACATGGTGATCGCTGGTCAACGCAGACTCGTTGAGATAAAGGAAGTTGAGATTTCCACGCTCCATCTCTAAAGTCTAAAATAAAGATTACTTAATTCCAGTGAAGTTTCCTATCAGTGCAAGACTAAACTGTTTAAATGTTGGGATAGTCCCTGCCTCAACTACCTCCTCTGGCAACTTGTTACGTACATCCATGGGCTGATTGGCCTAATTCTGCTCCTATCACTTATGACCTTCGTCAGCTTGACGGCAGCTGAATCCAATCCCCTCCATTATAATCGGAAGACAGGTTCCGACCCGAAACGTGGCCTATCCATGTCCTCCACAGATGCTGCCTGACCCGCTGAGTTACTCCGGCGCTCTGTATTTTATTTGTAATCCAGCATCTGTAGTTCCTTGTGCCTCCCCTCCATTTCCTGACGCTGCCCTCGCCCTCCCTCCCGCCCGCACTTACCGGGGTCCCACACTCGCCGGGGTCCCGCACTCACCGGGGTCCCGCACTTACCGGGGTCCCACACACACACACACACGCACTCGTCGCCCACCGCGGGAACCTCACGGCGGCCGGAGGAGCAGGGACCACATCGCAATCGCATCGGACACAGACTGGGGAAACAGCTTGCATGAGCCGCGTGTGTATTGATGCAGCGCTGCAGAGGGTGAAGCCGGCCGGATGAACAAAGAGCATAAATACTGGACGGTGCATGTGTGCAGGCGCTGCAGCGGCAGGGGTGGAGAGCCGAACGCTGGGAAGGTTTGGTGATGAGGCAGGAGGGGATTACACAGTGACCAGCGCCGTGCGTCCACTGAGCCGCTGCACTTCCCATCAGCAACAACAGGGAACATGATGCACGGAGCTCCCAGGAGTTGATGCAACCGCCATTAAAAATACTCCAATCACATTGATTCACAACACAATTACTTTAATAACATGAGAATAACATGAACAGATTTAGCCGGGACAACGCGGGTGCTGGTCATTCGCCTCACACAGAAATATTTTAAATACAATGCTGAATGATACAAATTAAAACACATTTCCGGTCTCAAACCTCCGTTAAATAAATTACATCAACCAACACAACCAACGATTCAATTTACAAACTCACCTTCTGCTTATACTTCGAACAACACTTCAAACGTTCAAACTCCAGTGTCAGCATTTTACTGATCACCGCTTCAAGAAATCTCACAGGAATAAAGCGAAACCTGCAGGGACCAGCAATTTGATCAAAGTAACCGGGGCAATGAGCCCACGGCACAGAACGGTTCTCCTGACTTGCGGCAACAATAAAAGTGGCTGGTTTATCAATCGCCGTGTTGATGACCTCAGTGCGAGAACCAGACCGCATCACAACAGCACAGTCAGAATATCCCAGTGGGGGCAGTCTATCCCAGTCAGAAGATGCAGTCTGGAGAGGGTCGGACATGCGGCAATGATACCCATCCTTGGTCCCCAATTCACACAGGGAGTGGGAAACCACAGACCCATCCCTTCTACCCCAGACTTCTCCACACAAAGTATCACCAAAAAGAGGGAAATACAGCAAGTACCAATATTGATACTGTTTGAAAACATAAATAATTACTTAACGTAATTCAAAAGGAAATAATTGAAATAAAAGAAATTAAATAATATAAAGGAAATTATAACACTGACAATTGGTGAACTTTTACTGTTCAACACAGGGTCTCAGGTGAACAGTGAAAGCTGCTGCGTCCTTGAAGACATTCCCACACATGGGGCACGTTTCAAGGCAGGTGTAAGCTTTCTGCTGATAGAGATAAGAAAAGCTCTTCCCACAGTCAGAACATGTGTACGGCCTCTCTCTGGTGTGGGTTCACTGGTGTTTCTGGAGGTCCCCTGCCTGTGCAAAGCTCTTTCCACAGTCAGGACATTTGTACGGCCTCTCTCCGGTGTGGGTCCGCTGGTGTAGATGGAGAGTCCCTGCCCGTGCAAAGCCCTTCCCACAGTCAGAACATTTGTACGGCCTCTCTCCGGTGTGGGTCCGTTGGTGTCGGTGGAGGTGCCCTGAGTATGCAAAGCTCTTCCCACAGGCAGGACATTTGTACGGCCTCTCTCCGGTGTGGGTCCGCTGGTGTCGGTGGAGCTGCTCCGCCCACGTGAAACACTTCCCACATTCTGCACATTCATGCCGTCTCTCCGTTATTCGTCCTTGAATATCACCTGACTTCCCTATAACCCTCCTTCCGTCAGTTGGTGTGAACGGACTCTGCCCACATTTAATTTGTGGATCTGTGTTCACTCTGGAGGAAGAAGGTTGTCCAGCTGACGTTGGTCTGAAGGCTTCAGGATGCCTTGTTACGTGCCTTGGAAGGAACTCCACCGTGGTGAATGCTGCAGTGCAGTGAGGGCAGGGATGACAGTCTCCTTGGGTCACTCCATCTACCGCTGGAGAAGGAAACAGAAATGATCACTTTCAGCAAAGAATCCACGCTCTGATTTGGAAGACAGATTAGTAAATGCTTCAGTGTTAACGGAGCTGCTCGGAGATGTTAATTCAAATAATTTACAGGTGTGTCTGGTGAAAGATTGTGGGGAGGAGGGAGTTATCAATCACCAGATGATTCTGATAAAGACTCAAGGGGGATGGAATCTGTCTTTGATATCCCCCAAGGAACAAGGTACACATCAATAAGTTTTTAAGAATTCTTCTAACCCAGTGTGATAACTGGTTTGTTAAAATGGGCAAATGAAAACCAAAGTGCAGATGTCAAATAACATGATGAGCTGGGAGTTGCTGAGGACAACAGCCGGGCAAAGGGGCTGACTGCATCTTTGTAAATGCTCAGTGATTCAGCGTGAGGTTCTCCAAGGATGTTTTGAGTAAAATCAGTGCATCACAAAGTTTTTGTGCTTCTGACACCTGCGACATCATTCAGCAGTCTCCGTCACAGGCTGACCTCTATTACAAACCCACTGACTCCCACAACTACTTTGTTTACACTTCTTCCCACCCTGCTTCCTGCAAAGACTCCATCTCCTACTCCTAATTCCTCCGTCTACGCCGCATCTGCGCCCAAGATGAGGGGTTCCCTACCAGGACATCTGAGATGTACTCATTCTTCAGGGAATGAGAGTTCCCCTCTCCCATCATGGATGAGGCCCTCACTCGTGTTTCTTCGGTACCCCACAGCCCTGGCCTTCCTCCCCCTCTCCCTAATCGCAACAGAGATAGAGTCCCGCTCTTCCTTTCCTTTCACCCCATCACCCCTCGCATACAACACATAATCCTCCAACATTTTCTCCACCTCCAACGGTATCCCACCACTAGTCACATCTTCCCATGTACACCCCTTTCCTCCTTCTGCAGAAAACGATCCCTCTGCAACTCCCTGGTTAACTGGTCCCTTCCCACCCAAACCATCCACTCCCCAGTTACCTTACCCTGCAGAAGATGCAACATCTGCCCCAATACCTCCTTCCTCAAATCTGTCCAGGCACCCCAACAGTCCGTTCAGGTTAGGCAGAGGTTCACTTGCACCTCCTCCAACCTCATCTACTGTATCCTTTGTTCAATAGACAATAGACAATAGACAATAGGTGCAGGAGTAGGCCATTCGGCCCTTCGAACCAGCACCACCATTCAATGTGTTCACGGCTGATCATTCTCAATCAGTACCCCGTTCCTGCATTCTCCCCATACCCCCTGACAGCGCTATCTTGACCTTTGGCCAAGGTCAAGGAGAGAACCTACAAACACCATACAGACAGCACCCATAGTCAGGATTGAACCCAGGTCTCTGGCGCTAGTACTGCCCTATTTTATCTGCTCTGAACAGTAAGTTAGCAGAAAGCAGCACGTTAGGAAAAGTAATTCTCCTGAAATTAATCCAACAGTACAAAAAAAATTGTAGTTAATTGATATTTCGTAACATGCAATGCAATATGTCACTGATAATCTTCTGCAACGAGTCTCCTTAACGTTTGTTCACAAAATGCTGGAGTAACTCAGCAGGTCAGGCAGCATCTCAGGAGAGAAGGAATGGGTGACGTTTCGGGTCGAGACCCTTCTTCAGACTGATATCAGGGGGGCGGGATAAAGGAAGGATATAGGTGGAGACAGGAAGTTAGAGGGAGAACTGAAGGGGAGGGGACGAGAGGGACAGAGGAACTATCTAAAGTTGGAGGAGTCAATGTTCATACTGCTGGGCTGCAAGCTGCCCAAGCGAAATATGAGGTGTTGTTCCTCCAATTTCCAGTGAGCCTCACTATGGCACTGGAGGCCCATGACAGAAAGGTCTTACTGTTTGAACCTATTTCTAATACGTTAGTCAGTGGGATGAATAAGAGGTAGCTGAAGTGAACAGTAAAATATTCAAATGTTAAAAATATAGCTGGTATCACAGTTTTAATATTGTTATGCTGCCTGGATTAGTGGGGATCAGCTACAAGGAGAGGTTGGAAACCCTTGGATTGTTTCCCCTGGAGCGTCGGAGGCTGTGGGGAGCCCTGATAGAAGTAAATCAAATTATGAGAGGCATCAATAGAGTGAAGGTTGATGAAAGTTCAAAGACCGGAGGGTATAACTTTAAGGTCAAAAAGAGATGTTTAAAGAAGATGTGCAGGGAAATATTTTTATTACACAGCGTAATGGGTGCCTGGAACACACTGCCAGAAGTGGTGAGAGAAGCAGATACAATAGTGATGTTTGAGAGGCTTTTGGAAAGGCACATGGATATGCTGGGATTGGAGGGATATGGATCATGTTCAACTTGGCATCATGTTCGGCACAGACATTGTGGGCCAAAGGGCCTGTTCCTGCACTGTGTTTCTGTTGTTGCTACAATGGAATATTGTTGTAAAGATTGATAATATTATGAGAAAGATAAACCAAGTACAATATGTATTTGTGCCAGGGGCCTACCTGATCTCCCAGTTGCCAAACACTTTACTGCCCCTTCCCATTTCCACACTGACCTTTCTCTCCTGGCCTCCTCCATTGTCAGAGTGAGGCCAAACGCAAATTGGAGGAACAGCACTTCATATTTCGCCTGGGCAGCTTGCAACCCAGCGGTCTGCAGATGCTGGTTTAAAGCGAAGATAGACACACAATGCTGGACTAACTCAGCGGGACAGGCAACATCTCTGGAGAGAAGGAATGGGTGACGCTTCGGGTCGAGACCCTTCATCAGTCTGAAGAAGGGTCTCGAACCGATCAGTCTGAAGTAGGTTCTCGACCTGAAACGACACCCATTCTTTCTCTCCAGAGATGCTGTCTGACCCACTGAGTTACTCCAGCTTTTTGTGCCTTTCTTCGGTTTAAACCAGCATCTGCAGGTCCTTCCTTCATACAACATGTGTTAATTGGGTGTATGGTGAGGTTGTGCTGAAACTGTGATGTTTGAAACTTGCAGACTGTGGAAGTCAGAGTACCAGTTGTGACTGAGATGTGGTGTTGTGTTGGAAGCACACAGCTGGCCTGGGACAGAACACATGCATTAGATGCATCAAGAAGTTGCTATGGAGACGGTGAAGGACGTTCCCCCCGGTTACGGCAGGATTCCCTTCCTGGGAACCGTTCCCAACATGCGGCCGTGAACAGAGCTCCCACACGGCAGAAGATGCCTGCAGCCCCGCAGCAGCCGGTAAATCCATCCCACCGTCTCCCACACACTCGCTCATGTGTATGTCAAGTCAAGTCAAGTCAATTTTATTTGTATAGCACATTTAAACACAACCCACATTGACCAAAGTGCTGTACATCAGTTCAGGTACTAATAAACGAACAACTAAATGGCACATAAACATAACAGCACATACATAAACAGTTCACAGCGCCCCCTCAGAGGGCCTCAAACGCTAGGGATTAGAAATAGGTTTTGAGCCTGGACTTAAAGGAGTCGATGGAGGGGGCAGTTCTGATGGGGAGAGGGATGCTGTTCCACAGTCTTGGAGCTGCAACCGCAAAAGCGCGGTCACCCCTGAGCTTAAGCCTAGACCGCGGGATAGTGAGTAGCCCCATATCGGCCGACCTGAGGGACCTGGAGATAGAGTGGTGGGATAGAAGATTTTTGATATAAGGGGGGGGCAAGCCCGTTTAGGGCTTTATATGTGATTAGGAGGAGCTTGAAATTGATTCTGTACCTTACTGGGAGCCAGTGGAGAGAGGCCAGGATCGGGGTGATGTGCTCCCTTTTACGGGTACGCGTCAGGAGTCTCGTTGCGGCGTTTTGGACCAATTGTAGGCGGGACAGGGATGATTGACTGATCCCAGTGTATAGGGAGTTGCAGTAGTCTAAGCGGGAGGAAATGAATGCATGAATGATTTTTTCAGTATCGTCAGATTTGAGGAATGGTTTGATTTTCGCTATGGTACGAAGCTGGCCTTTACCACAGCGTTGACTTGCCTGTCAAATTTTAATGCCGAGTCAAATATCACGCCCAAGTTTTTGACGTGCAGTTTGACCAGGGGGGATAGGCTTCCAAGGCTGCCTGTTATCGTTTTGATGGAGTCGGGGGGGCCGAATAGGATGACCTCAGACTTGCTCTCGTTTAGTTGAAGGAAGTTCTGTACCATCCAACATTTTATGTCCTCAAGGCAGTGCATGGGGCTGATTAAATTTGACCGGTTGTTGGGTTTCAGGGGGAGATAAAGTTGTGTGTCATCCGCATAGCAGTGGAAAGAAATGTCGTGCCTTTGAATGATTTGGCCAAGGGGGAGCATGTATAGAGAGAAGAGAATGGGGCCTAGGATGGAGCCTTGTGGAACCCCGCAGGAGAGGCTAGCTGGGGAAGAGGAATAATTGCCTATGTTTATGGAGAAACTCCTATTTTTGAGGTAGGAAATGAACCAACTCAGGGCAGTGCCATCAACGCCAACCCCGTACCGGAGACGGTCAATAAGGATGGTGTGATCCACTATCAAACGCTGCGCTGAGGTCGAGAAGGAGCAAGATAGCACAGTCGCCGGTGTCGATGGCGAGAAGCAGGTCGTTGTGTACCTTCAACAAGGCAGACTCTGTGCTGTGGTGGGCCCTGAAACCTGACTGGAAACCTTCCAGGATTGTATTTTGGTGTAGGTAAGGCATTAATTGATTTAGAATTGCCTTTTCAAGGACTTTTGACAGGAATGGCAGTTTGGAAATGGGTCTGTAGTTGCTAGGTAAGGTGGGGTCTAAGTTAGGTTTTTTCAGGAGGGGCTGGACCACCGCGTGCTTGAAACAGGTTGGAACGGTGCCAGTGGCCAGAGAACTGTTGATGATAGAGGGGATGCTGGGACCGGCTATTGCAATGAAATCCTTCAGAAGGGTAGTGGGGACAGCATCAAGGGGGCAGGTTGCAAGTTTCATGGTGG
Organism: Rhinoraja longicauda; assembly: GCF_053455715.1. Taxonomy (NCBI): domain Eukaryota; kingdom Metazoa; phylum Chordata; class Chondrichthyes; order Rajiformes; family Arhynchobatidae; genus Rhinoraja; species Rhinoraja longicauda. The sequence goes on from NC_135996.1 coordinate 8,419,965, forward strand.
AGACAAGCTTTGCAAGGGAGGATAGAGTGATAGACAATAGACAATAGGTGCAGGAGTAGGCCATTCAGCCCTTCGAGCCAGCACCGCCATTCAATGCGATCATGGCTGATCACTCTCAATCAGTACCCCGTTCCTGCCTTCTCCCGATACCCCCTCACTCCGCTATCCTTAAGAGCTCTATCCAGCTCTCTCTTGAAAGCATCCAACGAACTGGCCTCCACTGCCTTCTGAGGCAGAGAATTCCACACCTTCACCACTCTCTGACTGAAAAAGTTCTTCCTCATCTCCGTTCTAAATGGCCTACCCCTTATTCTTAAACTGTGGCCCCTTGTTCTGGACTCCCCCAACATTGGGAACATGTTTCCTGCCTCTAATGTGTCCAATCCCCTAATTATCTTATATGTTTCAATAAGATCCCCCCTCATCCTTCTAAATTCCAGTGTATACAAGCCCAATCGCTCCAGCCTTTCAACATACGACAGTCCCGCCATTCCGGGAATTAACCTAGTGAACCTACGCTGCACGCCCTCCATAGCAAGAATATCCTTCCTCAAATTTGGAGACCAAAACTGCACACAGTACTCCAGGTGCGGTCTCACCAGGGCCCGGTACAACTGTAGAAGGACCTCTTTGCTCCTATACTCAACTCCTCTTGTTACGAAGGCCAACATTCCATTGGCTTTCTTCACTGCCTGCTGTACCTGCATGCTTCCTTTCATTGACTGATGCACTAGGACACCCAGATCTCGTTGAACTTCCCCTCCTCCTAACTTGACACCATTCAGATAATATCTGCCTTTCTATTCTTACTTCCAAAGTGAATAACCTCACACTTATCTACATTAAACTGCATCTGCCATGTATCCGCCCACTCACACAACCTGTCCAAGTCACCCTGCAGCCTTATTGCATCTTCCTCACAATTCACACCACCCCCCAGCTTAGTATCATCTGCAAATTTGCTAATGGTACTTTTAATCCCTTCGTCTAAGTCATTAATGTATATCGTAAATAGCTGGGGTCCCAGCACCGAACCTTGCGGTACCCCACTGGTCACTGCCTGCCATTCCGAAAGGGACCCATTTATCCCCACTCTTTGCTTTCTGTCTGTCAACCAATTTTCTATCCATGTCAGTACCCTACCCCCAATACCATGTGCCCTAATTTTGCCCACTAATCTCCTATGTGGGACCTTGTCGAAGGCTTTCTGAAAGTCGAGGTACACCACATCCACTGACTCTCCCCTGTCAATTTTCCTAGTTACATCCTCAAAAAATTCCAGTAGATTTGTCAAGCATGATTTCCCCTTCGTAAATCCATGCTGACTCGGAATGATCCTGTTACTGCTATCCAAATGCTCAGCAATTTCGTCTTTTATAATTGACTCCAGCATCTTCCCCACCACTGATGTCAGACTAACTGGTCTATAATTACCCGTTTTCTCTCTCCCTCCTTTCTTAAAAAGTGGGATAACATTTGCTATCCTCCAATCCACAGGAACTGATCCTGAATCTATAGAACATTGAAAAATGATCTCCAATGCTTCCACTATTTCTAGGGCCACCTCCTTAAGTACCCTGGGATGCAGACCATCAGGCCCTGGGAATTTATCAGCCTTCAGTCCCATCAGTCTACCCAAAACCATTTCCGGCCTAATATGGATTTCCTTCAGTTCCTCCATCACCCTAGGTTCTCCGGCCCCTAGAACATTTGGGAGATTGTGTGTATCTTCCTCAGTGAAGACAGATCCAAAGTAACGGTTTAACTCGTCTGCCATTTCTTTGTTCCCCATAATAAATTCCCCTGGTTCTGTCTTCAAGGGACCCACATTTGCCTTGACTATTTTTTTCCTCTTCACGTACCTAAAAAAACTTTTGCTATCCTCCTTTATATTATTGGCTAGTTTACCCTCGTACCACATCTTTTCTCCCCGTATTGCCTTTTTAGTTAACTTTTGTTGCTCTTTAAAAGAGTCCCAATCCTCTGTCTTCCCACTCTTCTTTGCTATGTTATACTTCCTCTCCTTAATTTTTATGCTGTCCCTGACTTCCCTCGTCAGCCACAGGTGTCTCTTACTCCCCTTAGAGTCTTTCCACCTCTTTGGAATAAATTGATCCTGCAACCTCTGCATTATTCCCAGGAATACCTGCCATTGCTGTTCTACCGTCTTCCCTGCTAGGGCCTCCTTCCAGTCAATTTTGGCCAGCTCCTGCCTCATGCCTCTGTAATCCCCTTTGCTATACTGTAATACTGACACTTCCGATTTTCCCTTCTGCCTTTCCATTTGCAGAGTAAAACTTATCATGTTGTGATCACTGCCTCCTAATGGCTCTTTTACCTCTAGTCCCCTTATCAGATCAGGATCATTACACAACACTAAATCCAGAATTGCCTTCTCCCTGGTAGGCTCGAGTACAAGCTGTTCTAAGAATCCATCTCGAAGGCACTCTACAAACTCTCTTTCCTGGGGTCCATTTCCAACCTGATTTTCCCAGTCTACCTGCATGTTGAAATCTCCCATAACCACCGTAGCATTACATTTTTGACACGCCAATTTTATCTCCTGATTCAACTTGCACCCTATGTCGAGGCTACTGTTTGGGGGCCTATAGATAACTCCCATTAGGGTCTTTTTACCCTTACAATTTCTCATTTCTATCCATACTGATTCAACATCTCCTAATTCTATGTCACCCCTTGCAAGGGAATGAATATCATTCCTTACCATCAGAGCAACCCCACCCCCTCTGCCCACCTGTCTGTCTTTTCTATACGTTGTGTACCCCTGAATATTCAGTTCCCAGCCCTGGTCCTCTTGTAGCCATGTCTCAGTGATCCCTACAACATCATACTTGCTTTTTTTTATTTTTTATGAACGCAGTCCCCCACTACCACAAATTTTGCAGTCGAGTATCCCGCATTTGGGGACATCGCAGGCGTCAGCAAACCCGAAGTGCAATGGGATAGCCTCGTCCTGGGAGAACCTCCTTTTTGATCAAGGTGTCTCCCCTGCCAGGTAAGTATCCTTGCCAACAGGTCCGCCACTCGGACTGGAAACGTCTTTTGCCCCGACAGTTCCCAAGAGGGTATACCTATTTGCAATAGGCACAGCCACTGGGGTCTCCTGTAGATCTCGTCCACTCCCCCCTGAAACAGTCTCGCACCTTCGCTCGACGTGGACCCTTGGCGTGACAGCCTCACAATAGGTCCTGTCGAGGAAACTCTCGCATTCCCGGATGGCCCTGAGGTCATCCAACTGCCTCTCCAACTCCACCACACGTCCCTTCAGGAGCTGCACCTGGACACAGTTCTTGCAGGTGTAGCTCCCAGAAGTTCCAGCGACATCCCTGTCTTCCCACATCCTGCAGGAAACACACTGCACCAACGTTTCCGCCATTACCTTGTGTCTATAAACAGTTCTGGCTTAAAACAATTGTAACCTCCTCACCTCAGCCTCCTCGCCGAAGACTCGCAGCCGAAGACTCGCAGCCGAAGACTCGCAGCCGAAGACTCGCAGCCGAAGACTCGCAGCCGAAGACTCGCAGCCGAAGACTCGCAGCCAAAGACTCGCAGCCCCCTCACTGGGCTGCACCCTTTTGCAAGTCTTGCTTATATCACCAATTAAATTGCCTGATTGTCCAATTTACCTGACTTCTCACTTAAATTAACACTTACTTTTCTTCTCAGCCAACGGGCGTCCTTGCTCTGCTCCCGGACTTTTCAAACTGACAACTAGCGTCCTCTTGGCGCTCTTTTTAAACTGCCTTTTCCACTGTAATTAACACTTACTTTTCTTCTCAGCCAACGGGCGTCCTTGCTCTGCTCCCGGACTTTTCATGGGTTGGAAATAGTCCAATTTAGATGAGCAAAGACCAGTGAGATAGCTAGGTCACGGGTGGGAGGGGAAATATTCATTCTAATGTTCTCGACTTTGCTGGTGAAAAATTTAGAGAATTCTTCGCATTTAGCAGGGGACCCAACTAAGCTGGTACTGGGGGGGGACATATGACAGAGGTAATAGTACTAAATAGGATCTTGGAATTTTGAGAGTTTTTGGAGATAAGGTCAGACAAGTATTGTGCTCTCTCAGACTTTACTGTTTCCTGGTATTTGAGAAGATTGTTTTCAGAATTTCGAAGGAAATTTGAAGCTTATCAGATTTCCACTTCCGTTCTGATTTTCGGCACTCCCTTCTTAGGGCTCTGGTGGTGTTATTGAGCCAAGGCTGACCTTTGGGCTTAGGCTTTTTCATTTTAAGAGGAGCAACAGAATCCAGGATGGAAGAGCAAGTGGTGTTAAATAAAGAGATGAGATCCTCAGTGCTGAGATGGGGTGAGAAGCCTCAATAGTGCAGATGTTGGGGGCAGCTATGAGAGCCTCGGAGAACTTACTGGCAGTCAGTGCGTTTATGTAGCGGGAGTAACGAACAGGGAGATGAGATTTGGCGGGAGAGAAAGGCAGAGATGCATCAAAAGTAATAGCGCTGTGATCTGATAGACAAGCCTCAGTAATTTCAATATTGTAGATTGGGAACCCGGACGATAACACTAGGTCGAGTATGGACTGCACTTTAGTGTGTTCCTAAGCTGGGGACGACCTACACCTCAAACAAGTCAACTTGGGGCTGGGCAACGAATAAAGACGAAGACAGAACAAATAAATAGTGACAGGAAATGCTCGAAATACTCAGCCGGTCGGGCAGCATCTTGTGGAGAAAGAAACAGTTCATGTTTCAAGGCCGTATAGAAACGGGCCCTTTGGCCCAACTTGACCATGCTGACCCAGATGCCTCCTCTACGCTGATTCTATTTGCCCACGTTTGGCCCATAGCCCTCTGACCTTTCTTATCCATGTTCAAATGTCTTCTGAAAAATGCTTTTTCAGATCAATGACCATTGATCAGAACTGGATGCAGTCAGATGATGTGGCCAGTTCTGATACAAACTGGAAAGGCTGGTTATCTGAAATTGTCCATATTAATGATGACCTCAAGGACTGCACCACACTCAGACGTGGTGCCATTCCAAAAGATTTTGTCTGCTTCATTGGAACAATTGGAACGGTTTCACAGTGGGGCAGCGGTAGAGTTGCTGCCTCGCAACGCCAGAGACCCAGGTTCTATCTTGACTACGGGTTTGTCTGGGTTTTTTTCCGAGATCTTTCGTTTTCTCCCGCTACTTCAAAGACGTACATGTTTGTTGGTTAATTGGCTGGGTATAAATGTAAACTGTCCCTAGTGTGTGTAGGATAGTTAATGGGCAGGGATTGCAGGTCGGTGCGGATTTGATGGGCTCTCTAAACTAAACTGAACAATATGGACAACATGCAACAGCCTAGATAATCGGCCATCCAGCAGCAAACTCCCAAGTGCACCAGATTTATGAGTATTACTGGACTCTGACAACCATAGTGGATCCTTTGGCGTTTCTGGAGGATTCCTGAGTATCCGAAGTTCTTCCCAGGTCAGAACATTTGTGCGGCTTCTCTCCGGTGTGGATTCGCTGGTGTTGGTGGAGGTGCCTTGCCCATGTGAAACTCTTCCCACATTCTGCACATTCATGCCATCTCTCATTTGTCCATGCTTGAGTATCACCTGATTTTCCAATTCCACTCTTTCCATCAGATGGTGTGAAAGGACTCTGCTCAAGTTTACTATAAGAAAATAACTGCAGATGCTGGTACAAATCGATTTATTCACAAAATGCTGGAGTAACTCAGCAGGTCAGGCAGCATCTCGGGAGAGAAGGAATGGGTGACGTTTCGGGTCGAGACCCTTCAGACTGATGTCAGGGGGCGGGACAAAGGAAGGATATAGGTGGAGACAGGAAGATAGAGGGAGATCTGGGAAGGGGAAGGGAGGGACAGAGGAGCTATCTAAAGTTGTAGAAGTCGACGTTCATACCACTGGGCTGCAAACTGCCCAGGCGAAATATGAGGTGCTGTTCCTCCAATTTCCGGTGGGCCTCACTATGGGACTGGAGGACGCCCATGACAGAAAGGTCAGAATGGGAGGGGGAGTTGAAGTGCTCGGCCACCGGGAGATCAGTTTTGTTAATGCGGACCGAGCGCAGGTGTTCAGCGAAGCGATCGCCGAGCCTGCGCTTGGTTTCGCCGATGTAAATGAGTTGACATCTAGAGCAGCGGATGCAATAGATGAGGTTGGAGGAGGTGCAGGTGAACCTTTGTCTCACCTGGAAAGACTTTGGGTCCTTGGATGGAGTTGAGGGGGGAGGTAAAGGGACAGGTGTTGCATCTCGTGCGGTTGCAGGGGAAAGTGCCCGGGGTTGGGGTGGTTTGGGTAGGAAGGGACGAGTGGACCAGGGAGTTACGGAGGGAACAGTCTCTGTGGAACACAGAGGGGAGGGGATGGGAAGATATGGCCAGTGGTGGGGTCCCATTGTAGGTGACGGAAATGTTGGTGGATGATATGTTGGATCCGCTGGCTGGTGGAAGGTGAGAACGAGGGGGATTCTGGCCTTGTTGCGAGTGGGGGAAGGGGGAGCAAGAGTGGAGCTGCGGGATGTAGAAGAGACCCTAGTGAGAGCCTCATCTATAATGGAGGAGGGGAAGCCCCGCTTCCTGAAGAACGAGGACATCTCGGAAGCCCTAGTGTGAAACACCTCATCCCGGGCGCAGATGCGGCGTAGACAGAGGAATTGGGAGTAGGGGATAGACTTTTTGCAGGGGACCGGGTGGGAAGAAGTGTAGTCCAGATAGCTGTGCGAGTCAGTGGGTTTATAGTAAATGTCCGTCACTAGTCTGTCTCCTGTGATGGAGATGGTGAGATCCAGAAACGGGAGGGAGATGTCAGAGATAGTCCAGGTATATTTAAGGGCAGGATGGAAATTGGAGGTGAAGTGTATGAAGTCAGTGAGTTCTGCATGGGTGCAAGAGGTAGCACCAATGCAGTCATCGATGTAGCGGAGGTAGAGTTCGGGGATGGGGCCAGTGTACGTCTGGAACAGGGATTGTTCGACGTACCCGACAAAGAGGCAGGCGTAGCTAGGGCCCATGCGAGTGCCCATAGCTACGCCTCTGGTTTGGAGGAAGTGGGAGGAGTCAAAGGAGAAGTTGTTGAGGGTAAGAACCAGCTCTGCTAGGCGGAGGAGAGTGTTGGTCGATGGGGATTGGCTGGTTCCACGGTCGAGGAAGAAACGGAGGGCTTCGAGACCATCCTTGTGGGGGATGGAAGTGTAGAGTTACTGGACATCCATGGTGAAGATGGAGTGGGGGCCTGGAAACTGGAAGTTATCGAGATGGAGAGCGTGTGAGGTGTCTTGGACGTAGGTGGGGAGGGATTTAACCAGGGGGGATAGGATGGAGTCGAGGTAGGTAGAGATAAGTTCAGTGGGGCATGAGCAGGCAGAGAATGGGTCTGCTGGGACAGTTCTGTTTGTGGATTTTGGGTAGGAGGTAGAATCGGGCCGTGCGGGGCTGGGGAACTATGAGATTGGAGGCACTGGGGGGTACGGCCCTGCCCCTGCGAAGCTCTTCCCACAATCTGCACATTCATGCAGTCTGTGAAACTTCCTACAGCGTCTATCCCGTGTCGGTCCTCTAGTGTTGATGGAGGGAGCTGGACTCTGAAACCTTTCTTCCAGACTGCATTTGCACTGCCTTTCTCCGGTGTGGGTCCGCTGATGTAGGTGGAGGGTCCCTGCTCGTGTGAAACTCTTGCCGCAGCCTGAACATTTACACGGCCTCTCGTCGTGGATCTGTTGATGTCACTGGAGCTGATCTATCCGTGTGAAACTCTTTGTACAATCTGAACATTTACATTCAATCTGCCTCTCTCCGATGTGGATTTGTCGATGTTACTGGAAGGTCCCTGCCTGTGTGAAACTCTTCCCATAGTGTGAACATTCACAAGGCCTCTCTCTGGTGTGGGTCCACTGGTATTGCTGGAGGTGATCTATCCGTGTAAAATTCTTCCCAATGTGTGCATTTAAACGGCCTCTCGCCAGTGTGCATCCACTGAAGGTCCCTGTTCAGTGAAACACTGCCCCATGGTCGGCTTTTTTATGGCTCCTCCTGTGTGGATCCACTGCTGTCATTGGAGGTCCCTGCTCAGTGAAACGTTGCCCAGTCTGTGCATTTATGTGGCCAGTGTGGATCCGCTGGTGTTTCTGGAGGACCGCTGAGTATGTGGAACTCTTCCCACAGTCAGAACATTTGTACGGCTTCTGTGGATGAATAAAGTACAAAGGGAAAGAACTGAAATAATATAAAATGAAATAATATAAAGGAAATAATAACACTGAAAATTGGTGGCCTCTCTCTGTGTTACTGTTCAACACAGGTGAACAGTAAAAGCTGCTGTGTCCTTAAAGACATTCCTGCACACGGGGCACGTTTCAAGACAGGTGTGAGCTTTCTGCTGACAGAGATAAGAAAATCTCTTCCCACATTCAGAACATTTGTACGGCCTCTCTCCGGTGTCGGTGGAGGTGCCCTGCGTGTGTGAAATACTTCCCACATTCGTGCTGTCTCTCCTTTATTCGTCCTTGGATATCACCAGATTTCCCAATTCCACTCCTTCCATCAGATGGTGTGAATGGACTCTGCCCACATTTACATTGTGAATCTGGGTTTCCTCTGGAGGAAGAAGTTTGTCCAGCTGGCATTGGTCTGGAGGGTTCAGGATGCCTTCTTAAGTGCCATATAAGGAACTCACAAAATTCATTTTAACATGAACACCCACCACAGTGACTCCTCCACATTCCTCAGTGTGATGGAAGGTGAAAAAAAGTTCACCTTTGCCCTCCCGCGGTCGGAGGCCTCACGTCTTACGTTGATGGGTCAATCTTGACTCCTGTAGCCAGTGGTCGGGGCGATCAAGCTCCTACATCGGGGGAGGGGGGGGGGGGATCTCGGTTCCCCTGCGCCGAGCAATCGACCCTGGGTCTGGGCTAGTAGAAGTATTTCAGAATATAATACTGCACAGCATCATGATGCAGATGCTGTGCAGAAGATGGTGAAAAAAAAACTTTTTCCAAAGTTACTCTTCTGAGGAAGCATTCAAAATGTGAGAGATTAACAGTAGCCAATTTGTAAAGAATCCCTTCATGATGTTTCTACTGGGTCACCATTGAATATGTTGGGGTAAGATGGCGCCGTTTAATTCAAAACACTTTCACATCCTTGATAATGTCTGAATGTGCACAGCAAAGTGCCTTGCCTAAATTGGACATGAACCACACTCTTATAAAATCACTGCATTTTACAAATAATCAATGTCGGATTCCAATGTATGACGAAATTCCAGACGTGAACGACAATTGTTACGAAACGTAATTGTGATTCATTTTTAAAGAAAAATTAGTCCATGAGCGAACACAAGTCTGTGCTCTTGAACCAAAGGCTGCATTGTTCCACCATTGCCCTGGCTACCAATGCACCGTGCCATCACTAAAATGCTCCTAATGAAATATGGTTGCTCTCAAGAAATAGATTGGTTACTTTGAACATACAAAGGTAACCCTCTTCACGGAGCTCCCGTTCTTCCGTGTAAATTATCCTCTCCTTATTTCTTAAATTATAACCTCTTTTCTGCCTCTTTGGTCGTTTCCTCGTTTGTGGATCTCAAAGTCTTTCTGGTGGAGACAACCATGTACTTTGGACATACAAAGGTACTCATCAAAAAATCACTTCATGATGTTTGTAATGGGCCACCATAAAGATGCCACTGTTTACTTCAAAACACCAGCCAAATTCAGCTGCGTGGATATTTCTAAACTTCAATAGAAAAATCCTGACCAGCGAGCATAATTGTGATTTGGTAATAACCAGCATTTTTGGAATGCGGAGAGCATGTTTAATGGTAACTGCTGTGGTGCGTGGAGTCAACTCCAAGTGTTTTGAAGGATAAATGTAACAGTCTATTATGTGAACTAATGATGCATTTATAACATGGCAGATGAATTAAGACCATGCAAAGAGACAAGAAATTTAATAAAGTATACAATACCGAAAAGCGATTTCATGGTTTGTATCTAAACTGAACTTTATCAAATGCAAGACAAGGTTGAGTTGGCCCTAATAATATAATTTTACATGTGAGCAAATGTGATGAACAATTTTAGCTCAGGAAATCATGTTGTGGAATATGAGAGAAGGTAAATTTCAGAAACCATGTTGAAATGACAGGAATGTACATTGAGCTGATGAGTGGTGACGTGAAATCAGAAACTAGAGATTTATCTCAAGTCATTTGCTGATATATTAAGGCCAGATTGCTTAGATTTGGAAATTAGATGAAACATTATTACAGGTAAATGAAAGTAACTATTTAAAGGCAATGATCAATCCAAGATTATACCTTAGAGCAAGGCACCTGCAATGTTTTCAATAACACTGCTGATTAGAAGGTAAATGGCAAAACAATACACAAGATGTCTACAAAATTACATAACAGGAAAAGATAAAAGAGGTTGAAACGAGAATAAAATCTCATTGTTCTTTCCCACAATGTACCACACCAGTTTGATTAATATTTTCTGTAATGTAAGTTAGTTACACTGTTCATAGTCCTATATTAATAATACACAAAGCAATACTCTCTTACTTTCACATCCTTTACAATGTCTGAATGTATACAGCAAAGTGCCTTGCCTAACTTGGACATGAACCACACTCTCTTTAATCATTCACTGTCAGTTTACCAGGAAAAATATCAGATTCCAATGTATGACAAAAGTTCAGAAGTTAAGATCAAATGTTAAGGTAAGTAATTGTGATTAATGTTGAAAGAGAAATTAGTCCATGAGCGAACACGTATGCTCTCTTGAACCATTCCTGTAATTTTTCTACCATTGCCCTGCATACCAATCCACTGTGCCATCACTACAATACTCTGAGAAGGAGCAGCATCATCTTCCCCATTCCACGGCCCCCGAGAGGACATTTATCACAATCACAATTATACCTTATTAGCCAAGTATGTTTTGCAACATACGAGGAATTTCATTTGCCATACAGACATAACAATAAAAAGCAACGGGCCACACAAAATACATTTTAACATGAACATCCACCACAGTGATGGAAGGCGGAAAAAAGTTCAATCTCTCCCTCCGTTGTTCTCCAGTGGTCAGGGGTCTCTAACCTTCCGTTGATGGGAAGATCTTGACTCCTGTAGCTGGCGGCAGGCCTTCCTCATCGGGGTGATCGAGCTCCAGCATCGGGGGGGGGGGGGTCTCAACTCCCCCACGCCGGGCGATCTACCCTGGGTCGGGGCTTGGCGAACCTCGTGCAGCTTGGAGCTCCCGAATTTGTCTCAACCCGAGACTGCGAGCTCCTGATGTTAAAGTCTGCAGACTGCGGTTGGAGCTTCGATCCCAGGCAAGGAATCGTCTCCGATGGTAAGTCCACGCCCCCACGGTGGGGCTCAAAGTCAGTCCCAGGCAAGGGCTCCAGCTCCACGATGTTGGACCGCAGAGCGACCGGAGATACAATCCGGAAAACAATCGGATCCCCGGCAAGGTAAGAGATTGTCCCACTGCATTCCACCAGCAGTTTATGCTTCGAAGTTTTACATGTTCATAAGTTCTAGGAGCAGAATTAGGCCATTCGGCCCATCGCATCTACGCTGAAATTCAATCATGGCTGATCTACTTCTCCCTCTCAACCCCATTCTCCTGCCTTCTCCCCACAATCCCTGACACCCGCACTAATAACAAATCTGTCAATCTCCACCATAAGAATATCCATTGACTTGGCCTCCACAGCCGTCTGTGGCAATGAATTCCACAGATTCACCACCCTCTGACAAGAAATTCCTCCTCATCTCCTTCCTAAAGGTGCATTTTTTTATTCTGAGGTGATCGCCTCTGGTCCTAGACTCTCCCACTAGTGAAAACGTCTTCTCCACATTCACTCTATCCAAGTCCTTTACTATTCTGTATGTTTCAAAGATGTCCTCACTCATCCTTCTAAACTCCAGCGAGTACAGGCCCAGTGCCATCAAACGCCCATCTTATGTTAACCTACTCATTCCTCGGATCATTCTCGTAATATCTACTCTGGACTCTCTTCAACACCAGCACATTCTTCCTCAGATATGGTCTCCACAACTGCTCACAATGCTCCAAATGCGGCCTCACCAGCGCCTTATAGAGCCTCAGCATTACATCCCTGTTTTTGTATTCTAGCCCTCTTGAAATAAATGTTGCCATTGTATTTGCCTTCCTTACTCGCGATTCGACTTACAAATTAACTTTTTGGGAATCCTACACCAACACACCCAAGTCCCTTTGCACCTACGATTTCTGAATTCTCTCCCCATTCCTTTATTCCTACGACCAAAATGCATGAGTCCACACTTTGTTAGGCTGTGTATCATCTGCTTGCTGCAGATTCAGGCTTTTTTAGTTTAGAGATACAGCGCAGACACAGGCCCTTCGGCCCACCGAGTCCACACCGACCAGCGATCCCCACATATTAGCACTACCCTACACACACTACGGACAAATTTACATTTCTACCAAGGCAATTAACTTACAAACCTGCACGTCATTGGAGTGCAGGAGGAAACCGAAGATCTTGGAGAAAACCCAGGCAGGTCATGGGGGAACGTACAAACTGTGTGCAGACAAGCCTTCCATGATTTGATACGTTACAAGAAGACCCCCCTTATCCTTCTAATATCCAGCGAGTACAGGCCCAGTGCCGTCAAAAGCTCATCATAATTTAACCCACTCATTCTTATAAACCTCCTCTGGACCCTCGGTGCCCAAAATTGCTCACAATACTCCAAATGCGGCCTGACCAGCTCCTTATAGAAGATGCGACCCCTGACCCAAAACGTCGGCTGTCCATTCCACACTGTGCTGTTTTTACCCAATGATTCCTCCAGCGCGTTTGTTCTTTTTTCACATAACCGCATATTATGTTGCAGCGTGGAGAATAGTCACATATTAGTTACAATATGGAGGAATGTAGATTCAATGTAATGTTATTGTGAGACTGGACTGCATGTGTGCGGTTACAACAGGTGCAAAATGCGAGAGAAAAGGTCAATTTTATCTGCCGAGATGGATCCTGACCCTGAACACTGCGTTAAGATGTCCACTAAATGTCATGCACACTGACACATGCAAACACACACACACACAAAGACACACACAGGCGGAGATTGGCATTGAACCTGTGTCTCTCGGTTTGAAAGATACTGGCTCTACCCGCTATGCCAAGGTGCCTAGAGTAAGAGAACAGGGACTCCTCTAATGAGTGGAGGGAAGGGATCTGGGTTGAAGGGCCGAATGGCCACCTCCTGTCCTATTCATAGCCACAAATAAAATTGTAAATTCTCAATTAACCACGCACTTTAACATGAGACAACTTTAATGAAATAAAATGCATTGTTGCTCTATTCAACTCAGTATGCGGCGGTTTATGAAGGCGTGAGTTAATGGCTTTGGGACAGCAGGGAGTGTCACATGGTTTGATTCAATGCTGCAGCGGGAGAGTCACCTCCTCACAGCTCCAGAGACCAGGGTTCAAATCCGACCTCTGGCACTGTGTGTGTGTGTGTGTGTGTGTGTGCGTGTGTGAGAGAGAGTGTGTGTGAGAGATTGGGTGTGTGTGTGTGTGTATGAGAGAGTGTGTGAGAGAGAGAGTGTGTGTGGGTGTGCGCGTATGTGTGTATGAGTGTGTGTGTGTGTATGAGTGTGTGTGTATGAGTGTGTGGATTTGTTTGTATGTTTGTGCGTGTGCGCGCGCGTGTGTGTGTGGATTTGTTTGTGTGTGTGTGCGCGCGCGTGTGTGTGGATTTGTGTGTGAGTTTCCATCGGCTGCTCCGATTCCTTCTCCATCCCCAAACAAGACATGCTGGTGTCGGTGAGGTTATTAGCTGCTGCAAAAGATCGAACAAAGGTGGGGCTGGGGTTCACTCACCTGTTCAAGTGTTAGGTGGATACTTGTGAGGCAATGCAGGAAAGGTGTCTGTGCGGTGGCTGATTGGGTGGCAAAGGCCAGAGATGTGAAAAGATACAAACGGCTGTCAGATAACGAGGGCTTGAAATGTAAAGCCAGAGGGAGTGATAGAGGTGAGATGGGGCGGGGGCGGGGGGAGGGGGGTAGTGGGTAGTGAGTGATATTGGGAAAAAGAGGGGGATAAATTAGTTGATTAGTGCGAATATCAGGGGTTACGGGGAGAAGGCAGGAGAATGGGGTGGAGAGGGAGAGATAGATCAGCCATGATTGATTGGCGGAGTAAATTTGATGGGCCTAATTCTGCTGCTATAACTTATGGCCTAATTCTGCTGCTATAACTTATGAATGTATGAACTCACGTCATGAGGGGAGCTGTTTGGAAATAGAATAATGCAGTTGCTCTGGGATAGTATCACCAGGAGGGAGCGAATGGCCTGCTGTGATATTGGTGCAGATGAGGGTGTGCGTGTAAAGGGTGGGGATTTACCAGTGCACGACCTGGCGGCGCCGCACCTGGGCGCAGTAGGTGTACAGAAAGGTGAGGAAAACCAGCAGCACAGATACCAAGGCGATGGCACTCAAGGCGTACCAGACCAAGCCCACGGCGCTGGTCTCGGCCGCCGCCCTCCTCTCGTTAGGCTCCAGCACCTTCAGGTGGAAAGAACCGGCCAGTTCCTCAGAGACGTAGCACCTGTAGACCCCCTCGTCGGCTTTCTGGACGCCCTTTATGGTGTAGACGCTTCGGCCCGTCACATCGTCCAAGGCGTGAGTGCTACCCCGCCGTCGGGAGAGATCCGCCCGCGAAACGTCGGTGGAATTTCTCCGCCACCACACCGGGGTGTAGACCGAGGCACCGGGGCACTTGAAGCTCACGTTACCGTTGACGTTGACCAAGTAGGTGTCGATCAGGAGGACGCTGGACAGTTGCAAAGGCACGAATTTCTGACCGGGCAGTTCGAGCTTCCTGACTTTGGCGACGTATGGGGGCGAGGTAACGCAGGGGACGACGCACGGTTCCAGTCCCAGCTCCGGGGGCCGCACTGGAAGTATCTGCCGCTCGGCCAAAGCCCAGATGCCGCAGGGCACCGGTTTATGGTCGCCCGGGACTGGCCGGGCGTAACAGAAACCCACTCGCCTCCTCTCCGCCGGGACCCCGCACCGGTCGCAGTCTTCCCAGGCGTTCCACACGGTGAACAGCTCCAAGTGCCGACCTCCTACTTCCAAGAAGCGACTGGGGAGCGAGGAGACGCCGATGGATTTGCCCGAGATGTGGACCCTCTCCGCGTCCTGCATGTCCACCTCGTAGTAAGCGAGGGTCCTGTTTCCCGACCTGCAGAGGAAGACGCCCGAATCCCTGACCATGGCGGACCCGATGACCAGATGCGGCCAGGATAAAATGCAACGGGCCCGGAGATCCAAGAGCGTGTCCGGCTTCAAGGTGTCCTCTCCAGTCCCAGCGAGGACCACCGCCTTGGTGTCGGGCTCCGTGGTGTTGTAGTAGACCCAGGCCACGCCGCCGGGGTGTCTCGGCCCGTTGGGGCAGAGCAAAGTGGCCGGGTTCTTGGTGAGGAAGGGGACTTGACACGGCCGGTTGGGGTAACAAGCCACCGAGGTCCCACCCCACGCCTGCCGGGCGCCGGTCAACAGCAACAGGGCGATTGGAAGAGTGGGGGTCCAAACCGACCAGGCGTCCATCCCGCGGCGCCTGATGGAGAGAGGCGTCCCCCGTCTCCACGCCTCATCTCCTGGGGACCGCAGTGACGTGAAGAACGAGTTAACAATGGGGCCGTCGTTCACAATTCCACCCGGTTCGATCCCGGGCCAGAACGTTGCGTCATCCGATTCTAATAAAAGACTGTGATTAAATGGTCGACCATTTAGAACGGAGATGCCGAAGAACCTTTTCACCCAGAGTTGTGAACCTGTGGAATTCTCTGCCTCAGAAGGCAGTGGAGGCCAATTCTCTGGATGATTTCAAGTGAGAGTTAGATAGAGCTCTTAAAGATAGCGGAGTCACGGGATATGGGGAGAAGGCAGGAACGGGGTACCGATTGTGGATGGTCAGCAATGGTCACAGTGAATGGTGGTGCTGGAACGAAGGGCCGAATGGCCTACTCCTGCACATATTGACCATTGTCTATTGTCTATTCCGGCAGTTCTCACCCCAAATGAGTTGGGTTTGAGTTTGGTTTATTGTCACGTGTACCGAGGTGCAGTGAAAAGCTTTTTTTTTGTTGCTGGTAGGATGGTTCACTTGCCTGATAACAGCTGGGAAGAAACTGTCCCTAAATTTGGAGGTGTGCGTTTTTACAATTTTATACCTTTTGCCCGATGGGAGAGGGGTAGAAGAGGGTATGACCGGGGTGCGACTCGGGCTGCTGGCTTTGTCGAGGCAGCCTGAGGTGTAAATGGAGTCAATGGAATTATCTGGGATTAGCTGGAATTAACTGGGATTATCCCATGTACAAAATATCCAGGGAGGCTGAGGTCGAATTTGAGGGGTTTAGAGGGGTTTTATCTAGGGTAGTGACCACCCCAGATCCCACAGGATTATATATAAGGTGACAAGCTGGCGCAGCGGTAGAGTTCCTGCCTTAAATCACCAGAGACCCGGGTGCTGTCTGCAGGTTCTACATTCTCCTCGCAACCTGCGTGGCTTTTCACCGGGTGCTCCGGCTTCATCCCACACTCCAAAGACATACAGGTTTGCAGGTTAATTTGCTTGGTATTATAGTAAATTGTCCCTAGTATGAGTAGGATAGCCTAAGTGTGTGGGGATCACAAGTCGGCGGGGAATCGGTGGGCCGAAGGGCCTGTTAACGCGCTATATCTCTGAACTAAACTAAACTAAAGATAGAATATCTGATAGAGATTTACTTGCAGACAACAATCTAACTGGAGAGTCAGTGAGGTGCGAGTCTTGGTGTAATACTTGACACCTAAATCTAGGTGTGAATGGGTAGAACGTCAGTGTTGTTGTTGGCATGGGAGATTATGCCTTACGAATTTGATTGTTATTTGAAGAAGTAACCAATAAGGTTGATGATGCAAAACCATAGCTGTTGTCTATATCGACTTCTGCAAGGCTTTGCATTAGGTTTACCTTGGGAGGCTACCCTGGACGGTCAGATCACATGGGGACTGACAAAGTCAAACCCTCAACAAGACTCAGGAACTCTTATGATTAACCATTAACAGAGGGTTTATTTTACTTGCACAAGGAGAGAAGTGTCTCAGCAAAGGCTGTGATTACAACTCCAAAATTAAGTCAGTACGGCAGGACATTTATACACCAAAAAGATGACAACTAAGGAAGTACAAAGGGGAGGCAGATTGATGTGTTAATTACAGGATCTATACCTTTTTCTTACATTATACAAACATCATGATTTCTTGGTTCCCTACGCAACAGAGTCCAAAGGTTACATAGAAAATAGATGCAGGAGGAGGCCATTTGGCCCTTCGAGCCAGCACCGACATTCATTGTGATCATGGCTGATCATCCACAATCGATAACCTGTGCCTGCCTTCTCCCCATATCCCTTGATTCCGCTAAGACCTTAGAGCTCTATCTAACTCTCTTTTAAATTCATTGGGTGAATTGGCCTCCGCTGCCTTCTGTGGAAGAGAATTCCACAAATTCACAACTCTCTGGGTAAGGATATTTAATATGTTAATACCTGACAATTGATTTCTCGGTTCTGCGTGAAACGGGGTATAAAGATAATGACACAAATGTGTTACTTGCAAATACCGGCTGTTGGCTTCTGAGTGCCACGTGTGTCCAGGTAAGGACAATGAGTACTTTGACAATTGGTACTAGCTTGCGTCCTCTGAACTCTGCATGTTGTGGAGTTCAAAGGTAACGACAATGAATGTGTTCATAGCAAGTCCGTGTGTATTGGAGGTATAATAGTAATGACAGGGTGTATGTTAAATAGCAAGTACCAGCTGGCATCTTCTGGCTCCACATGGAGCTTGGTTTAATGTACTAATGAATTGTACACCTTTAACAGATTTTGGGACCTACAGAACCAGGGGGGACTAGCAAACTGGATACAGAATTAACTTCATGGAATGAAGTGGCTTCAAGGAAGGAAGGTGGCGGAAGGGTGATTATCCAGACTGAATGACCAGTGGTGTGCCTCTGAGATCAGTGCTGGGCCCATTGTTGTCTGTGGTTTGTATCAACTACATGGATGAAAAGTGCGATGGATTGCATTTTGCAAAGTCAAACCAGGGCAGGACCTTCACAGTGAATGCTCGGGCCCTGCGGAGTGTTACAGAGCAGAGGGATCAAGTGCAGGTGCACAGTTCTCTGAAATTTGTGTCACAGGTAAAGAGGGTGGTAACAGTTGCAGCAAGTTCAATTGTGCTGTCTTTCTTTTTAACAACCAGAAATGTATTCAATTACTTACAATAATATTTCCAAAATAATCAATACCAACACACCCCCAACCCCACCAATGACAAAAATCACCAAATATTCCTAATACACCATATTAAATATCGATATTAAAATCAAGAGATCAAGATCAAGATCAAGATCAATTTATTGTCACATGTACAGTGAAATTTGAGTTACCATACAGCCATACTATGTGAAAAGCAACAAGACACATAGCCACATAAAGTAAAATTTAACATAAATATCCACCATAGCAGATTCCACATTCCTCACTGTGATGGGAGGTAATGAAGTTCAATCAGCTTCCTCTTTGTTCACCCGCGGTTGGGGCTGTTGAACCATCCACAGTCGCCGCTGCCGACTGTCCAAGCCTTCGCGTTGGGATGATCGAAACTCCGGCGTCGGGATGGATGAAACACTCTCCGCAGCATGGTGCTCCCGAGTCGGCCTCTTCTTACCAGAGACCGTGGGGTTCACGATATTAAAGTCCACAAGCCCCGCAGTTGGAGCTCTCCACAGTCGATCCTCGGCAAAGGGTCGCAGCTCCACGATGTTAAAGTCAGCGCCGCGCCCGCGGTTTGAAACGCCGGGCCTGCCTCCAGGAAAGGCGCTAACTCCTCGATGTTAGTGGGGACGGTGAAACGATACGGAGAAAAATCGCATCTCAAGTTCTTGACTAAATCAGGATTTTCATAACCGATGGATGCTGGATTATCAGAGTTACGTTATCTTGGTTGCCACCATCACAACATGCGCACTGCGCCACAACCCCCGCCACACTGCCTTACCTCAATAATACAGATAAGTTGCTCACATTTATACATGAATGCCAATATATATACTTAATCTTATACATTTATCCCACCACAATGCAGCCACTTTGTGAGAACAAGACTGCCCTGGTACCCACGGTTGGCTGTGCAGAACTATGGGAGCTCTCTCCTGGTTGATCAAGGGGTTTCCAACTCAACTCAACTCAACTCAATCGAACCAGACAATTCCACGATAAATTATTTGATGCAGACGCCAATGGAAGCTTCTCCATTGCAAGTCAATCAGGAATGCCTCATGAAAGTTTCCATCCCGTGGTTCCCAGTGGTGATTGTGTGATGCAGACCAACGCAGCAAAATGTTAAGTGACGGTTGCATCGGCAGCATTAATGCATTGGTCCTACCACTGGACTTCCGTACCGCCTGTGGTTCAATCTCAGTGCTTCTAATACAGCCCAACAGCTTGATTGCAGCGCTCTCCCACCAACGCAGCTGAATGTAGTCTATTCAGTGCATCTTAGTCCGTTTTGGTCCAGTGCCAGTTACACTTGAGACTTCGCGCTTTGGATTTGCCCTAATATAGTTGTTTTTTTTAATGTATTGAACTTTCATTTGTATATTGTGTTTTCTACGTGTACTGTGTTTAAAGATGTGTTATGCTGCTGGAAGTAAAAACAATTATTGAGTTTTCAGTACATATGACAATTAAACACTCTTGAAACTTGAGATTGGAGGAACGTGACGTTTTCCCTGCAGCAGGGACGCGGAGAGGTCAACGGAATGAAATGTGTTCAGTTACGAGGGTCAGAGAGCAGAGGTCGATGTTTTGTTTTCATTGGGCTGGGTATCAACTTCAGGAGGACATAGGTTTAGGGTGAGAGGAAAGTATTGTAAAAGCGATCTGATGGATGCCTTTATTACTGAGTGGTAACTCCCCTCTTAAGCTGCATCCCCACCTAGGTGTACACTTCCCCATCACCACAGCCACTGCTCCTACCCCTCTGTACACTCATCTCCAATTCCTGAGTCCTATATTTTCCTCCTTCCCCTTGCATCCATATCAATCCATCTGGCTTTACGTTTCAATGCTCTCATCTGCTTATCTGACAACCTTCGTCTCCTTTTCACCTCTAGCCTTTGTCCCTTACTCCACCCATCTGCCAACCACCCTCTCGCCTGTATCCACCTATCACTCGCCAGGCTTTGTCCTGCTCCCATCTCTCTCCCAACTTTCTCCGTCCTAGTCCAAATTCTTGATTAGAGTGGGTGTCAGGGGTTGTGGGGAGTAGGTATGGGAGATAATACGATATTATTTTATACATTAGACTTTGTTACGGTATTATTTTATACATTGTTACTACTTGGGCATTAGGCGCCTCTCTGTAACTAATTAAGGCGCTCTAGACATTCCTTACCCTTGACACGTGTCTGTAACTGCTCAGGCGGCGAGATTCCTTTGCTTTTAGCCTTTATCTACCCCTTAGCCTTTACTTACCCCTGCCCCTGTCAAAAGATAATGGTGGAGCGACGAGAAGAAACATACGAGTTGGAATGAGTGGGGTGGTACTTGGGAGTTTAATGGTGGCGGGTTGAAAGGTGATATATGAACATTCATTAATAAGTGGGGTTTAATGGTGGCAAGGTAGACAGGGTGACTGCAAAAAGATGAATGACTGTAAAAAAGGAGTACGAGTAGGAGATAAGGTAACGAAGATAAGGCTGGAAGAATCCTATAAAAAGAGGCTGCCCGTTGTACTAAGTGGGCAGTCAGATGGTTGACATCCTGACTGTTCCAGCCGTTGTTTGCAAATAAAGGCTTTTAACTTCTTGAAGAATTCTCCGTGTCATCTGATTCATTTTAAACACAGGTAACCACGACAAAATTGGCGTAGTCGGCAGGATCGGAAAGAGGCCCGTTCGATAAAGGACGACCAGCCAAGGGCGCTTCCTAGCCCCACGGTGGCTCCCCGGAACAACAGGACAAGGGTGACCACCCGCTAAAAGGTAGGCGGTTTTCCGCTTCATTCGGATTTTTAACCTGTTGAAACGGGGGGGCCGCTGGTGACACAGAAACGTCTAGGCGGTTAAAGGGCCTCTCCGATCCAAAGAATCTGTCTAAAATATTCTAAAAAGAGACCCGTAGGATTGCTCAAGAAGGCTGCGCAGTGGGGTAAGTAGAAAATAGATAAGTTAAGAAAGTGAATTTGTGACGTCACTAAGACCTCGTGGATACCGCCCTAAGAGGATAGGGGACTGAATAGACGAGGCGTCCTGTGGATACCGCTCTAGTTAACTAGGGATCACTCTGGTTAGCTAGGGGTCTGTACGGGCAGGATAAAACGTCCTGTGGATACTGCTCTAGTTAACTAGGGATCACCCTGGTTAGCTAGGGGTCTGTATGGGCAGGATAAAACGTCCTGTGGATACCGCTCTAGTTAACTAGGGATCACCCTGGTTAGCTAGGGGTCTGTATGGGCAGGATATAACGTCCTGTGGATACCGCTCTAGTTAACTAGGGATCACCCTGGTTAGCTAGGGGTCTGTACGGGCAGGTTCAGATGATCTGTGGATACCGCCCTAAGTAAGTAGGGGTCTGTACGGGCAGAACAAAAATTGGAATAGTTGGATAACATAAAAAATAAAAATTGCAAAATATTAAAGGAATATAGTAGAATTGTAGAAGATTGAAATAGCATAGTAGGTAGCATAGTGACTATAGCGACTGAACGAAGTAAAAACAAGGACTGCATTTAAACTGACTGACCAAGTGCACTAAAATAAGAAGTACAATGAATAAAATAACTGCAGTTGAACTACTAAGTAAGAAATTCCCCATATCCAAAGAGGATATTAAAAAACACTCTGAAAAATGGGAAAAAAGGACGGGAAAATTAGTCACAAAATGGCCCAGGGAAGGCACATTTGATATAAGTATGTGTGATGAAATGGAAGTGCCGATTAAGAACTATAAGCCTAAGGATAAATCAGAAATCCGAGTAACGAAAAAGGAAAAAGAACTAGACGTGCTTAAATTGTTTAGAATAGAAGGAGAGAGGCTGAGGAAAGCATACCAGGAAAAGAATACCACCCCAAACACAAGTGAAAAACCCAAAAAACAGCATGAAAGTCAGGAGCTTCAGGAGAAAAAATCAACTCTGTATCCCAGCCTATGGGACCCTGGGTATCCCCCTCCCTATTGCGGCCAGGGCGGAATAAAACAGTGCCCTTTGGTGAAAGGGATAGTGGAGATAGAGGGAGAAGTCGAAGTTTGGAGAAATGGGCAAGACATAAAGGAATATAGACAAAGAAGGGGGCAGCGAGAAAAGGAAAGGATAAGGCAAGAAGAACAGGAACTAGAAGGAGACATTAAAAGGTTGCAGGTCCTCAGGGACAGAAAGATTTGTGAGATCCGTCAGGCAGCAAATGAGGAGTATGAAGGAGACAACAACACAGAAACACATGCGAGTAATCAACAGGCATTAATCAACAGGCATTAATCAACAGGACAAAACTGTGAGAATGAAGCAGAATTAGAAAGTGATGGGGAAACAACAAGGGGCATAGAAGGGAAATAGAGGCATCCATGAAGCACTTAGAGATAGAGATGAGGGAGTTGGAAAAAACTATAGAAAGAGAAAGAAAGGAAAGCAAGGGGTACGCCCAGAAAGGAATGAGGTGGGAAAGAATACAGGTAGAGCCACAACAAGAGATGGTGAACGAGAGACAGGAGCTGAGGGATGGAATGATGCCGTTACTTTTGAAAAAGGCAGGACAAACCCAGTATATTCCTTGGGCGACCCGAGACCTAGAAGGGCTGAAAAACGCCTTGCCCAACATATATAACGGGGCAGGAAAATGGATTAGGGCCTTTGAGGAGGAAACTACAGGACGATTATTGGCTATGGGAGATTTGAAGACACTACTGGTGAAAGTAATAGGAACCACGAAATTAGCAGAACTATGTGAAATGGCTGGGATAAAAAACGCGGCAAATAACCCGATGATTGATGGCACGCCATTTGATCGAGTCAGGCAGAGGGTATGGCAGGCCCTCAGAGACTGTTACCCGCTCAAAGTGGACCTAAAGACATTGAAAGGAGACCCGCTGGGGGACACGGAGAACCCAGCGGCTTATCTGGAGGATCAACTGAAAAAGTGGAGACTCGAAACCGAACAAAACATAGACGGTAACGAGTTGATGACCGCTTTGTTTCAGATCGCTATAGTGGACGCCATGTCTCCTCGAGTTAAGTCCAGACTAGAGGAGGTGGTGGAATTGTCAACCATATCCCACTCCCAGTTCAGGGACCTCCTGGTTCATGCAGTCGACAAATGTCGTACGGAGAGACAAAAAATTGTGAACCAACAAGAAGAGGTGCAGAGAAAGTTGATGCAAATGCAACTAGAAGAACTAAAAAAGAAAGAACGTGAAAAAGGAAAGAAAATGCTGGCAGTAACAGCAGACCTGGCTGAAGCAGCAGAAGTGAACGATACACTGATGCACAGTGAGTCCTATGGCAGAGCCAGACGGGGGCTGGATAATCCCATGCCAATAATAAATGTCTTTGGGGGAGCTTCTCCTCAAATGTCCTATCAGGGGCAAAACAGATCAGGGAATCAGCCCCGACAGGATTGGGGTCCTCAAGGGGGAACACAAGGAAGGGGAAGAGGAAGGCCAGTAGGTAGACAGGTAGTTGATGGAATATGTTGGGGATGCAATCAGGTAGGGCACCTGAGAAGAAACTGCCCACACCGACCGTGGCCCGGCCCGTACCAACAGGGACCCACAGGGGATGAGCAGGGTTTTAACCCAGGGCAAGCCCTAGCAGGCTCGGCAGGAGGCCCGCCTGGACTCATGAACCCCTATGCTAGATACTAGGGGTGCCCAGAGAACCCGGATGGGAAGGGACTTTACCCAATGATAACGCGACAGGCAGAAGAGGAACCCATGGTTCAGGTAATTTTGGGAGGACGGTTAACACCTATGATGATAGACACTGGAGCCACATATACTTGTGTGCAGCCACAGTATGCCTCCCACCTTCCCATGTCAGGAAAAATTGTCAAAACTGTAGGGTTCTCGGGAAAAACACAGTTAACACGATGCACAACCCCCGTAAGTTTAAAAATGAGTAATAGGGAAATAATATTACCGATATTGGTATCTAAAGGAACCCCCATTAATCTGCTAGGCAGGGATGCCTTGTTGAAACTAGAATTAAAGTTGGAATGTACCAAAGATGGTCTGAGCGTAGAAAGATGGAATGCCCAGTTGTTTATGCGGGAAGCTAGAAAAGCAAATGTATTTTGGATAGGAAATATAGAAGATCAAATTGGGAAAACATGGAACAGGTGGAAAAAGGGAGTGATGACCCTATTACCTGAAGCAACCCCACCCAAGACTGAGTGAGCTACATTGTACAGTACGGTTTGACGAGACCCAGGACATAGAGCAGGAAGGGTTGTGGCGCCTGGGAGCATGCGGCCAGCAGCACCTAAGGGCAGAAGCCATAATAATTGGAAAACAAGGGGCAGCCTTGCAAAATAAATGGAACACCTTTTTTGACAAGTGGTATAGGGTGCCAGGAGCTGCACCTCATGTGACATTACTAGTAAATAAGGGATATCAGTCCAAGAACTTCGGGCTCATGATGAAGCAAGTAAACACTATTGTTAACTGGAAAAAAATTACACCGAAGGTATGGAGATCTGAGGACGATAATTATGTCAAGATAGTGGTGAGCATAGATATGATGGGAACAACAAAAGAGGTTGAAATTAGCCCCCAGCACCATCTCTTTTTAGTACAAAAGGGAGAAGGTCAGACAAAGGAAGACATGTTAAACAGGCTGCCACGTGGCTTATGGTCACAACATGATACAGGTGTCGGGAAAGTGAAATCCGCAAACTCAGTAGAAATAGAACTAAAACAAGGGGCGATTCCGCCAAGGAGACCACAATACCCCTTAAAGCCAGAAACAGAGGAAGGCATAGCAATAACTATACAGGGTCTGTTGGAAGCGGGAGTACTTGTCAGAACAAAAAGTCCCTGTAACACCCCGCTGTTGCCAGTTTTAAAAGCAGACAAGTCAAGGTGGAGATTAGTGCATGATCTACGAGCAGTCAATTAGGTAGTGAGAGACTGGCCAGCAGTGGTTCCAAACCCACACACACTGCTGACTAACATTCCACCGGAGGCAGCGTACTTTTCAGTGATTGATCTCTGCTCAGCATTCTTTAGCGTACCGTTAGCAGAAAGATGCCAGTTTTTGTTTGCATTTACTTACAGGGGCAATCAATATACTTATACTAGGATGCCGCAGGGATTTAAACACTCGCCTCATGTTTTCAATCAGATACTGAAGGCAGATTTGGAAGGTATATCCCTACGTAGTACATTAATACAATATGTGGATGATTTGTTGGTCTGCTCTGAAAGTGAGGAGCAATGTGAGCAAGACACCCTGACTCTTTTAGAAAGGCTGGCATACGGAGGCCATAAAGTGTCCAGGAAGAAGTTGCAGTTTTGTAAGCAACAGGTGGAATATTTAGGACGATTGATCTCCAAGGGAGTAAAGGCTATAGCACCAGATCAAATTGAGGCAATAATTAAAGCTCCCAAGCCTCGGACAGTAAAGCAAATGATGATATTTTTGGGAATGTCTGGATATAGCTCAGACTGGATTGGAGAATATGCTGAAATTGTGATGCCATTGAGAAAAATACTGAAGGAAGCGGGACACACAAATTTGAGGAACATTTTACAATGGAATGAGGAGGCGGAGACAGCTTTTAACACCATTAAGCGAGAGTTACAGTCAGCCCCAGCCCTGACCCTGCCAAATTATGAGAGAATCTTTCACTTGAGAGTACAGAGTCTTTATGTCCCTGTTCGGTGGAAAGGAAAGAATAATAATTTGAAAGAGCCGTGGTTTTCCAGGGAAATTGGTCACTTGGTTCGGAAAAAGAGGGAGATATACAATAAATATAAGCGGCAGGGAGTAAATGAGGTTCTTGAGGAATATAAAGAATGTAAAAGGAATCTTAAAAAGGAAATTAGAAAAGCGAAAAAAAGATATGAGGCTGCTTTGGCAAGTAATGTAAAAGTAAACCCCAAGGGGTTCTACAGATATGTCAATAGCAAAAGGATAGTGAGGGATAAAATTGGTCCATTAGAGAGTCAGAGTGGACAGCTATGTGCTGAGCCGGAAGAAATGGGGGAGATATTAAACAATTTCTTTTCTTCGGTATTTACCGAGGAGAAGGATATTGAATTATGTGAGGTAAGCGAAACAAGTAGAGTAGTGATGGAAATTAGGAGGATTAAAGAAGAGGAGGTACGGACACTTTTGAAGAATATAAAAGTGGATAAGTCTCCAGGTCCTGATAGGATATTCCCTAGGACATTGAGGGAAGTTAGTGCAGAAATAGCAGGGGCTATGACGGAAATATTTCAAACGTCATTAGAAACAGGGATGGTGCCGGAAGATTGGCGCATTGCGCATGTTGTGCCTTTGTTTAAAAAAGGTTCTAAAAGTAAACCTAGCAATTATAGACCTATTAGTTTGACGTCTGTGGTGGGAAAATTAATGGAAAAGATACTTAGGGACAATATATATCATTATTTGGATAATCAAGGCCTGATTAGAAACAGTCAACATGGATTTGTGCCTGGAAGGTCATGTTTGACTAATCTTCTTGAATTTTTTGAAGAGGTTACCAGGGAAATTGATAAGGGCAAGGCTGTGGATGTTGTCTATATGGACTTCAGTAAGGCATTTGACAAGGTTCCACATGGAAGGTTGATTAAGAAGGTTAAATCGTTGGGTATTAATAGTGAGGTTGCAAGATGGATTCAACAATGGCTGAATGGGAGATACCAGAGGGTAACGGTTGACAATTGTATGTCAGGTTGGAGGCCAGTGTCTAGTGGAGTGCCCCAAGGATCTGTGTTGGGTCCACTGTTGTTTGTCATTTACATTAATGATCTGGATGATGGTGTGGCAAATTGGATTAGTAAATATGCAGATGATACTAAGATAGGTGGAGTAGTTGATAGTGAGGTAGATTTTCAAAGTCTACAGAGAGACTTGGGCCTTTTGGAAGGGTGGGCTGAAAGATGGCAGATGGAGTTTAATGCTGATAAGTGTGAGGTGCTGCATTTTGGTAGGACAAATCAAAATAGGACGTACAGGGTAAATGGTAGGGAATTGAGGAATGCAGTGGAACAGAGGGATCTGGGAATAACTGTGCATTGTTCCCTGAAGGTGGAATCTCATGTGGATAGGGTGGTGAAGAAGGCGTTTGGTATGCTTGCCTTTATAAATCAGAGCATCGAGTATAGAAGTTGGGATGTAATGTTGAAATTGTACAGGGCATTGGTGAGGACGAATCTGGAGTATGGTGTGCAGTTCTGGTCGCCAAATTATAGGAAGGATGTCGACAAAATGGAGAGGGTACAGAGGAGATTTACTAGAATGTTGCCTGGGTTTCAGCACTTAGGCTACAGAGAGAGGTTGAACAGGTTGGGTCTTTATTCTTTGGAGCGTAGAAGGTTGAGGGGGGACTTGATAGAGGTTTTTAAAATTTTGAGAGGGACGGACAGAGTTGACGTGGGTAGGCTTTTCCCTTTGAGAGTGGGGAAGATTCCAACAAGGGGACATAGCTTCAGAATTGAGGGACAAAGGTTTAGGGGTAACATGAGGGGGAACTTCTTTACTCAGAGGGTTGTGGCTGTATGGAATGGGCTTCCGGTGGAATTGGTGGAGGCTGGCTCGATTTTATTATTTAAGAGTAAATTGGATAGGTATATGGATAGGAGGGGATTGGAGGGTTATGGTCTGAGTGCAGGTAGATGAGACTAGGTCAGGGAGAATGGTCGGCGTGGACTGGTAGGGCCGGACAGGCCTGTTTCCATGCTGTAGTTGTTATATGTTATATGTTATATGTTATATGTTATATGAGGAAAAACGTTTTCACACAGAGATTTGTGAATTTGTGGAATTCACTGGATGCATTAAAAAGAGAGTTAGATAGAGGTCGTAGGGCTAGCAGAATCAAGGGACATGGGGAGAAGACAGAAACGGGGTGCTAATTGTGGATGATCAGCCATGATCACATAGAATGGCGGTGCTGGCTCGAAGGGCCGAATGGCCTACTCCTGCACCTATTTTCACTGTTTCTGTTTCTATAATTAACATTTAAAATCCGTAATTTAGAACCAATGGAAGTGTTTGTATTAAATTTCTGCCAGTTGATTCACTCAGTCACGGACTGTCAGATGGGCCCAGCTCCCTGGGAGTTCCACCTCCACTGTACTGAGTGGAGCCTCTGGCACCGCGCCGGCTCACATGTGGGGGCAGCTCCATGCACTGATCCACAGGACGACGACCAGCAAACTCTAGGATCCTAGAGCCCCATCGCCGGTCAGTGAAGATCCAGGGCCGGGGCACGGTCTGAGTGAAGAGACCTGGGTGCTCAGTCTGGCCCTCCCCAGCCATACCAGAGTCGCAAACTCTGACCCTGCCGTTTAACCAGCCTGTGCTTTGCCCGGAGCAGTGATCGGTGGGAACCACAGTCTCGGGAATCTTCCATCCGCCGGAACTGAAACAACAATCAGAGAGTCAGTCCTTGAACTGAGGGACACAACTCAGTCTGAAGAAGGGTCTCAACCTGAAACATTCCCCATTCCTTCTCTCCAGAGATGCTGCCTGACCCACTGAGTTACTCCAGCATTTTGTGTCTCCCTTCGATTTAAACCAGCATCTGCAGTTTTTTTCCTACACATCTTGCTGCTCCACTGCGAATTCTACTCAAGGTATGTCTACTTTGACAAAGTTCTCCTCTCTTCGACGAGAGTTTGGCAACATCCTCTCTCACTGCTCCCCTTCTGTGATTCCTCCTGCCCTCCAACTCTACGACCACGTTTTAACCCAGACTCGCTAAGAGTCTGAAGAAGGGTCTCGACCCAAAACGTCACCCATTCCTTCTCTCCAGAGATGCTGCATGACCCGCTGAGTTAGTCCAGCATTTTGTGTCCTTCAATTTAAATCAGCATCTGCAGTTTTTATTCCTACACACCTGAAGTGAGGCAGATTGTTCACCCAGAGAGAGACTGGCATTGGGCCCACTCTCAACATTCACTCACCACTGGGATTCATTTGTTTTTGTGCCCCTTAATGGAGTCATGAAGTTTGTACAGTTGTGAAATGGGACCCTCAGCCCACAGCGTCCAGGCAAACTCTTGTGTCCAAACCCATTTGCAAACATATCGTGCCTTACCTAGTTGATCTTAGTAATTTCTCTTACACATAATAATTGTACTTATTCTATCGCATGCTTTGGCCGTGTGTTCTGGATAATCAACCACTCTCCATCCCATTACAGTTCACCTTGGTCTCCCAGTCCCATTAATGTCATTGATGATCCCAGCCTCCTTGCATCTACACTATCCTATTACTATCACTGATTACCCTGGTCTCCCTCTGTCTTTCTTTACTTGCCCGTGTTCTCTAATACAAATTTGAGCATTATTGATTAATACAATTATTTTAAAGTGTTACCTCTTAAATCTGTACCATCCCTCAGGAAGGTTGTCATCATTCATCCATTTTCCACTGGTGCACTCAGTGTTGGTACAACCCGTGCTCCTCCAGCGCTGATCCAGGACGGTGTGGTTTACACACGGATCACCGAGTGCAGAGTCCGCGGCTGAGGACATAATAATGGTCAGAATTAATGTCCAGTTCAGTCAAAGTCACCCAGCATCTTTTGCATTCACCCATGTCCACCCAACTCGACTGTACTATCTGAAATATTACATGAATCAAATAAAGGGCCTGTTGTGAAACATCACGCGTCTATTCCCTCGACAGATGTTGGTTGACCTGCTGAGTTCCTCCAGCACTTTGCCTTTTACTCATGTTTGCAGCATCTGCAGTTTCTTGTGTCTATTTTTCAGCTCAGTTCATTGCTCTGCCTCTCATTATTTCTTAGTTCACATAATTGTGCAGCATGGAAACAGGCCATTCGGCCCAGCTCGTCCATGCCGACCAAGTACTCACCTGCATAGGAGTCCCATCTCTATGCATCTGCTCTGCACCCATCTATTCCTTGGCGAATGAAGTGATCATCTTAACACTTGGACGTTGCCCATCACTTAGCTTCAACCAATCCCAGAGGCAGTGTATTCCAGGTTCTCACCATTCTCACTCATCTGCATTCTCCACCTCTTCCCAATTACCATAAGTATAATTGCAATTATAATTAATTTATTAGTCAAGTATGTAAACACATACAAGGAATTTAATTTGCCATACAGTCATAACAAAATAGCAACAAGACACCCAACCACATAAAAATGAACATAAACATCCACCACTCCCGCGGTCGGGGCAGTCAAACCCTCCGCAGACGGGACGATCTCAGTCCCCACCCCCAACACCCACATAATACAAAACTAAAGATACACTAAAACATACATTTAACAACAGACTAAAAACAACAAAATAAGAAAAGGACAAGACAGACTGTTGGCGAGGCTGACATGGACGGCGCCACCCGGTGGTTTACCCTCTGCTTTTCTCTACCTTTGATAGACAATAGACAATAGACAATAGACAATAGGTGCAGGAGTAGGCCATTCAGCCCTTCGAGCCAGCACCGCCATTCAATGCGATCATGGCTGATCACTATCAATCAGTACCCCGTTCCTGCCTTCTCCCCATACCCCCTCACTCCGCTATCCTTAAGAGCTCTATCCAGCTCTCTCTTGAAAGCATCCAACGAACTGGCCTCCACTGCCTTCTGAGGCAGAGAATTCCACACCTTCACCACCCTCTGACTGAAAAAGTTCTTCCTCATCTCCGTTCTAAATGGCCTACCCCTTATTCTCAAACTGTGGCCCCTTGTTCTGGACTCCCCCAACATTGGGAACATGTTATCTGCCTCTAATGTGTCCAATCCCCTAATTATCTTATATGTTTCAATAAGATCCCCCCTCATCCTTCTAAATTCCAGTGTATACAAGCCCAATCGCTCCAGCCTTTCAACATACGACAGTCCCGCCATTCCGGGAATTAATCTAGTGAACCTACGCTGCACGCCCTCCATAGCAAGAATATCCTTCCTCAAATTTGGAGACCAAAACTGCACACAGTACTCCAGGTGCGGTCTCACCAGGGCCCGGTACAACTGTAGAAGGACCTCTTTGCTCCTATACTCAACTCCTCTTGTTACGAAGGCCAACATTCCATTGGCTTTCTTCACTGCCTGCTGAACCTGCATGCTTCCTTTCATTGACTGATGCACTAGGACACCCAGATCTCGTTGAACTCCCCCTCCTCCTAACTTGACACCATTCAGATAATAATCTGCCTTTCTATTCTTACTTCCAAAGTGAATAACCTCACACTTATCTACATTAAACTGCATCTGCCATGTATCCGCCCACTCACACAACCTGTCCAGGTCACCCTGCAGCCTTATTGCATCTTCCTCACAATTCACACTACCCCCCAACTTAGTATCATCTGCAAATTTGCTAATGGTACTTTTAATCCCTTCGTCTAAGTCATTAATGTATATCGTAAATAGCTGGGGTCCCAGCACCGAACCTTGCGGTACCCCACTGGTCACTGCCTGCCATTCCGAAAGGGACCCATTTATCCCCACTCTTTGCTTTCTGTCTGTTAACCAATTTTCTATCCATGTCAGTACCCTACCCCCAATACCATGTGCCCTAATTTTGCCCACTAATCTCCTATGTGGGACCTTGTCGAAGGCTTTCTGAAAGTCGAGGTACACCACATCCACTGACTCTCCCTTGTCAATTTTCCTAGTTACATCCTCAAAAAATTCCAGTAGATTTGTCAAGCATGATTTCCCCTTCGTAAATCCATGCTGACTCGGAACGATCCCGTTACTGCTATCCAAATGCTCAGCAATTTCGTCTTTTATAATTGACTCCAGCATTTTCCCCACCACTGATGTCAGACTAACTGGTCTATAATTACCCGTTTTCTCTCTCCCTCCTTTCTTAAAAAGTGGGATAACATTTGCTATTCTCCAATCCACAGGAACTGATCCTGAATCTATAGAACATTGAAAAATGATCTCCAATGCTTCCACTATTTCTAGAGCCACCTCCTTAAGTACTCTGGGATGCAGACCATCAGGCCCTGGGGATTTATCAGCCTTCAGTCCCATCAGTCTACCCAAAACCATTTCCTGCCTAATGTGGATTTCCTTCAGTTCCTCCATCACCCTAGGTTCTCCAGATAGAGGGGAAAGTTTCATGCAGTCTGCATCCCTCATCATCTTATCAGATCCCTTTAAACACCTTCTGCTCCAGGAAGAGCAGACTTAGTCTTTCCACAGATATGTTGGAGAGGGGGTCACAGAGGTTTACCAGAATGTTGTCTGGATTAGAGGGTATTAGCAATAGGAGATCTGGACAAACCTGGGTTACATTTTCCAAAGTATCCAAGGCTGACTGATGACCCGACAGATGTATATAGAATTATGGAAGGAAGGGTAGGTTAGGGTGGAGACTTCCATTACTAGAATACAGAGGGATACGGTGAAAGAGACAAGTGTAAAGGAGATTCACAAGGAGTAGAGCAGTAGGTGCCTGGAACGCACAGATGAGGTGGTGATGGAAGCATATATGACAGCAATGTTGCAGTTGCATTCAGACAGTAAAGCAGAGAATTGAAGGATATAGTTCAAATTGGCATTCGGGTCAGGGCAGATGTATGCTGAAGGGTTTGTTTTGGAACTCTACTGTTTTATGTTCCATGCTACCTATGAATAAAAACTGACCTCAGACAAATCTTGAGAGCCCGAGGCGGGGCAAACGGTGATCAGCTATTCATTGTCACATAGAAACATAGAAACATAGAAAATAGGTGCAGGAGTAGGCCATTCGGCCCTTCGAGCCTGCACCGCCATTCAATATGATCATGTCTGATCATCCAGCTCAGTAACCTGTACCTGCCTTCTCTCCATACCCCCTGATCCCTTTAGCAAAAAGGGTCACATCTAACTCCCTCTTAAATATAGCCAATGAACTGGCCTCAACTACCTTCTGTGGCAGAGAATTCCACAGACTCACCACTCTCTGTGTGAAGAAATGTTTTCTCATCTCGGTCCTAAAAGACTTCCCCCTTATCCTTAAGCTGTGACCCCTGGTTCTGGACTCCCCCAACATCGGGAACAATCTTCCCGCATCTAGCCTCTCCAAACCCTTAAGAATTTTATATGTTTCTATAAGATCCCCCCTCAGTCTTCTAAATTCCAGCGAGTACAAGCCCAATATATCCAGTCTTTCCTCATATGAAAGTCCCGCCATCCCAGGGATCAATCTAGTGAACCTTCTCTGTACTCCCTCTAAGGCAAGAACGTCTTTCCTCAGGTTAGGAGACCAAAACTGCACACTATACTCCAGGTGTGGTCTCACCAAGGCCCTGTACAACTGCAGCAGAACCTCCCTGCTCCTAAACTCAAATCCACAACTAGGTACGTAGTGTCACGCTGGCAGTTCACCTCAGACAAGGTGCAGGAGAATCCAGTAAAGTGATCACTGACTGCATGTGGAGTTTGTTGTGTGTATTAGTAACTCGGGACAGTACAAACTTTACACACAACCCCACCTATCTCTTGTCAATACAGAAGGAGCCATGTACCTGGACAATACACAGTCTCGTCGCTGGCTGTTGGCTTCAGCTGATACACAAAGTAACTGCTGCAGTTCTTAACCTTGATATCCAGGTTGTTGCTGCACCCGTTACCAAGCCCGGAGCCTCCAGTCCTGGCGTCTACATCCCCGGAGTCTCCAGTCCTGGCGTCTACATCCCCGGAGCCTCCCGATCCGTTGAAACAAACCATCCTGGTCACCTCACCGTCTCCCGCTCTGGGATGGGAACCTGGAATCAGGTTTATAAACATTGTAAAAAGCACCCGGTCCCACAGTGGTCGGGAATGTGAATCTGGAGCCAGTGTAATGCCATTAGCGGTGAGCTGCTATTCTCACCCTCCCCACATACACTCCACACAGCAGCACCTGCTCCCTGACACCTACCCACACTCCACACAGCAGCACCTGCTC
>NW_027601263.1:0-14486 GCF_053455715.1 Rhinoraja longicauda
ATGTTTTACCATTTGGATTGCTTCCTGTTCGATCGACATGGATTTTAAACAATCGTCCTCATAGAAATAGCTCTTTACGGTGTTTGTCACTTCTTCTGGAAAGTCTGCTTAATTGTCCTCGGCGCTTTTCCTCAATGCGAAGTTTGTATAACTTGGTGCTGACACTACTCCTGTATTCAACGAGATCTTGTGGTGCATCACCATCCGGCCACCATAGGAATCGCAAGGAGTTAACATGCTTTTCCGATACCTTGACCTGATGAAACATTGCCTTGATATCCGCCATCAAAGCCACCGGCGCTCATCTGAATCCGAAAAGGACTCCGATGATTGAGTTCGTTCGGTCTGGATCCTGCAGCAGGTGACAATTAAGTGATTTACCCTTGAAAACCGTAGCACAGTCGAAGAGCACTCTTAAAGTTCCTTTATTTGAAAGATACCCCCAATGTGTGGGATGTACCAAAGCTCTCCATCACATCGATTCAGCTGGCCTTCTAGTACCATTTCAGCATAACCATTATTAATCATCTCCGTCAGGAAAGGTGTATATTCTTCATGAAATTTTGTATTCTTGCCAAACGCGTTTCAGATCCTAAAGGCGTTGTTCTGCAATGCAGCGGTTAATCGGCAGACTAACACTTTCTTGTTTGAAAGGTACGTCTAGGCAATGGTGCCCTTCTATCATCTTTACTGAGTGATTACTAATTTCCAAAAAGTTCCCAACATCCCCTCCATCCACTTGAACCACCCTCCTCCTCCTAACCCCGCCTCCATCTCCCGCCTCCCCCCCATTCTCCTCCCACCCCCCCTCCTCCATCCCCACCCACCACCCCCTTACCTACTCGGCCCCCTCCTCCCCCCCAACCCCCTCCTCCTCCTCCCCCACACCTCCGCCTCCCCCACCCCTTCTCACCTACTCGATCCCCGTACTCCTCCTCACCCCACCCCCCCTCACCGCTCCATCCCCCTCCTCCTCCCCCCATACCCGCTCCTCTTCCCCATACCCCCCTCACCCACTCCATCCCCACCCCTCCACCCCCCCTTCCTCACCCTCCCCTCTCCCTCTCCTCCTCCCTCCTTCTCCTTCCCCCTTCCTCCTCCCCATCCTCCCCACCTGACGCTCTCGTCACCCCACCCCTCACCTCGCCCCCTACCCCCATTGGAAAGAGGAGAGGAAAGGGGAGAGGGAAGGGGAGTTAAGGGGGAGGAAGGCATTGAGCACGGTCGTCCCGTCAGCCGGCAGGGTTCCCTCCCCTCTTGGAGCGGAAGAGGCGACTACACCTCCCGGCGGTCAGGAATGTCAGGCGCGAGGCACGGCGGGACAGCCGGCGGTGCTCCCGGGGGTGGGGAAAGCGTGCATTAGTTAAAGGTCCGGGGGAGGGGAACGCATTAGTTAAAGATCCGGGGGAGGGGAGCGCATTATTTAAAGGCCCGGGGGGGCGCATTAGTTAAAGTTCCGGGGGGGAGCGCATTAGTGAAAGGTTCGAGGGGGGGAGAGCATTAGTTAAATGTCCAGGGGGGGAGCGCATTAGTTTCGGTCCGGGGGGGGGGGAGTGCATTAGTTAAAGGTGCAGGGGGGGAGCGCATTAGTTAAAGTTCCGGGGGGGGGGGGAGCGCATTAGTTAAAGGTCCGTGTGAGGGGGAGCGCATTAGTTAAAGGTCCGTTGGGGGGCGGGAGCGCATTCGTTTTCCGTCCGGGGGGGAGCGCATTAGTTAAAGGTCCGGTGGGAGCGCATTCGTTTTCGGTCCGGGGGGGGAAGCACATTAGTTAAAGGTCCAGAGGGGGGAGCGCATTAGTTAAAGGTCCGGGGGGGGCAGCGCATTAGTTAAAGATCCGGGGGGAGCGCATTTGTTAAAGGCCCTGGGGGGGAGCGCATTAGTTAAAGGTCCGAGGGGGGCGGGGAGCGCATTAGTTAATGATCCGGGGGAGAGCGTATTAAAGTTCCGGGGGGAGGGCGCATTGGATAAAGGTCCGGGGGGAGGGGTGCGCATTAGTTAAAGGTCCGGAGGGGGGGCGCATTAGTTAAAGGTCCGTGGGGGGAAGCGCATCGGTTAGAGGTCTGGGGGGGGGGGGTGGGGGAGTGCATTAGTTAAAGATCCGTGGGAGGAGCGCATCAGCTAAAGTTCTGGGGGTTGGGGGGCCGCATTAGTTAAAGGTCTCGGGGGGAGCGCATTAGTTAAAGGTCCGGGGGGGCATTAGTTAGTCCGTGGGGGGAGCGCATTAGTTAAAGGTCCGGGGGGGATCGCATTTCTTAAAGGTACGGGGGGGCGCATTAGTTAAAGGTTTAAAGGTCGGTGGGGGGGGGGGCGCATTAGTTAGCATGCTAGTATGACTTGTCCATAGTTACCTGGTTTCTCTTTGCAGCCAGTTTAGATGGTTGTCAAGAATTATCGCAGGGAGGTTTTTTTCAGCTGAGGAATCGGGCAGCTGATGGGGCTTATTTCAGAGAAGTGGGAAGTGTTTATTTTGGGAAGTCAATTCAGGTCCTGACCTTCACTGGGGAGTTTGGTCGAGCAGATGGATTAAACTTTCACAGATCTGTGTAAGAGGCATCACAGGTAAATAGGTGGTGCAGAGGATTTAAGGCATCGACCCTCATCAGTCAGGGAAATAAATATAGACGTTGGAAGTCTATGTTCGGCTGGTCAAGAAATTTCTGTCTCTGATCTCAAAACTGCATCTTTCCGTTTCAACGTGTCTCAGTTAGCGCCGTGAAAGGGGGTATGCACTCTACAATTACTTGACAAATGCGCACAGCAATTAAGTCGAAGATAGACACAAAATGCTGGAGTACCTCAGCCGGCGGGCAGCATCTCTAAAAAAAGTTATAGGTGACGTTTCGGTTCGAGATCCTTCTTACTTGTCAGTCTGAAGCAGGGTGTCGACCTGAAACCATCCGGACCCATATCCGGACCCATCACTGACCACATTGATAATGTCACGGCTTGTCCAGACCCACCACTGACCACACTGATAATGGCACGGCTTATCAAGACCCATCACTGACCACACTGATAATGTGTCAAATTATGTGTCGTAAAAATGTGTCAAATAAACCTTTGCTCAGTCCGCCTTCGCTAACCTGATCTCCCTGTGGCTGAGCACTTCAACTCCCCCTCCCATTTCGAGTCTGACCTTTCTGTCATGGGCCTCATCCAGTGCCATTGTGAGGCCCACTGGAAATTGGAGGAACAGCACCTCATATTTCGCTTGGGCAGCTTGCAGCCCAATGGTATGAACATTGACTTCTCCAACTTTAGATAGTTCCTGTGTCTCTCTATTTCCCCCCTCTTTCCCCTCCCCTTCCCAGTTCTCCCACTGTCTTCCTGTCTCCACCTATATCCTTTCTTTGTCCCGCCCCCTGACATCAGTCCGAAGAAGGGTCTCGACCCGAAACGTCACCCATTCCCTCTCTCCTAGATGCTGCCTGACCTGCTGTTACTCCAGCATTTTG
The DNA here is from genome assembly GCF_053455715.1 of Rhinoraja longicauda. NCBI lineage: Eukaryota > Metazoa > Chordata > Chondrichthyes > Rajiformes > Arhynchobatidae > Rhinoraja > Rhinoraja longicauda. Next base: position 3,456 of record NW_027601263.1, read on the forward strand.
TGATACCTTCGATTTTGTACCAGCATCAGCAGTTATTGTCCCACACTGATAATGTCACTGCTTATCCAGACCCATTACTGACCACACTGATAATGTGATTGCTGTCACCGACGCACTACTGACCGCACTGATAATGTCACTGTTTATCCATACCCATCACTGACCTCAATGATAACATTGAATAAATGTACTTCCTTTGAATACATGTACACCCTTACCCAGGATATCTCACCACCGGGAGGAGGTGGCTGATCTGGCACTCTGGTGTCAGGACAATAGCCTCCTCTTGAATGTCACTAAAACGAAGGAGCTGATTGTGGACTTCAGAAGGGCTAAACATCCAAGGACGTACTCGCCACTGGAGATAAATGGGTCTACTGTGGATAGGGTGATCAGTTTTAAATACTTGGGAGTCCGCATCACAGAGGATCTGACATGGGCAACGCACATTGCCGCACTGGTGGGGAAGGCAAAGCAGCGCCTTTACCACCTTAGACAACTGAGGAAATTCAGAGTGTCTCTGAGGATCCTTCATTGCTTCTACTCTGGGGCTGTAGAGAGCATCCTGTCCGGCAACATCACAGTCTGGTTTGGGAACAGCTCTGCCCAGGACAGGATGGCCCTGCAGAGAGTAGTGCGTTCGGCAGAACGTACCATGGGAACTACACTCGCTCCCCCTGCAGGACCTATAGATCAGGAGGTGCAGATTCAGAGCAAGCAAGATCATGAGGGACCCCTGCCATCACAGTAACGGAGTGTTCCGGATGCTACGATCAGGCAAACGCCTCCGCTGTCACGCTGTGAAAACGGAGAGGATGAGACGGAGTTTCTTCCCACAGGCCATCAGGACTGTCAACTTTTATAACTCCAGAGACTAAATTTTTGGCTACACGATAGTAACTTATTAACTTTATTTATATGCTGTAACTGTAATTCTTTTTTGTGCGCAATCCACAGGCATTGCCACTTTCATTTCACTGCACATCGTGTATGTGGATGTGACAAATAAACTTGAATTGACTTGACTTGAATTGTTGCCCGGAAACAGGTTTCGGAGCTGTCGGGGGAGATTGGGCAAGCCAGGACTACGGGACTGCTTCAGACTACTTTTGGACTAGGCAGTTGCAGCATGGGACCCATACACAATTAAAAACATTTCTTCGATCGAACGTGTCCAAAGGCAGGCAGCTCGTTTTGTTACAAATACCTGTGAGAGAGAAGCGAGTGTTACCGAACTTCGGAATTTATTGGGGTGGAACACTCTCCAAGACAGACGTAAAGCCCGCCGTTTGACCTTTTTTTTTGCAAAATGTTAAATGGTCAGCTCGACATAGATTACCACATCTACACCAAACCCAAACCCATCAGGAGTAGATGATGGCATTCGATTCAATTTGAGATCCCAGCTATCAAGACAGATATGTATAGCAATTCATGCTTCCCTCGCACAACTAAAGCATGGAATAGTCTTCACACTACTATAGTTACTCAACCTGACGCAACTACACTTCAGGCAGCTCTTCTCCAAGAAGCCCTTCTTGCTTAAGTCCATACTCTGCCACCTCCAGTTTTAATTCCATTTGGAATATTTTGGAGGACCAATAACCAAGACCAAGACCAAGATTAGCTCAAACATCTGCCTGTCAACTGCTTAAGTAAAGTGTTTTTTTCAGTTTCTACGTGTACCAGATGTACACAGCATGAAGGGAAACATGTTCTCATGCATTTCATGATAAATAGGCAAAGACATGGTCGGTGTGCGTGGCAGCGCTCTCTGAATTGCCTTGTGTACAGGCCACAAGGATGAGTTGGTCATTTGCCTCCAGACAAACCTTGTTGTCTGATTAACATCAACCTGTCGACTGGTCTGATACCATTCACCACAAAATAAATTGCAGATTGAGCAGAGCTTCACCTTGTCTTAGAAAACATAGAAAAGTGTTGTAGGAGTAGCCCATTCATGATTGATCATCCAGAATCAGTACCCTGTTCCTAGCTTCTCCCCATATCCCATATCGTTTGACACCGTTAACCCCAAGACCCCCATATCCCTTGAATACATCCAGTGAAAGCAATGCCTTCTGTGGCAGAGAATTCCACATATTCACAACTCTCTGGGTGAAAACGTTTTTCCTCATCACAGTCTTAAATGGCCTACCCTTTATTCTTAAACTGTGAGTCCTGGTTCCGGACTCACCCAAAATGGTCATTTCCCCCCTACATCTCGCCTGTCCAATCCCTTAAGAATTTTACATGTTTCTATACGATCCACTCTCATCCTTCTAAATTCCAGTAAATTTAAGCCCAGTCGATTCATTCTTTATCATCAGTCCGCCATCCCGGTGATTAACCTGGTGAACCTGGTTACGCTGCACTCCCGCAATAGCAAGACTGGCCTTCCTCAAATTTGAATACTAAAACTGCTCGCAATTCTCCGGGTGTGACCTCCTTGCTCCTGTACTCAAATCCTGTCGCTATGAAGGCCAACATGCCATGAGCTTTCTTCGCTGCCTGCTGTACCTGTCTGCTTACTTTCAGTGAGTGACATGCAAGGACGCCTTGGTCTCGTTGCACCTCCCCTTCTTCCTAATCAGACACCATTCAGATAATAATCAGCCTTCGTGTTCACCGACTGGAACTAATATTTCCCACTGGGCGCAGGGCACAGCAGAGGTTATCAACTGCCTCTTTCTTAGATTTGAAGCAAGCAATTTAAATTTAATTTGGAGCATTATGTGTTATTCGTTCAATTGTTAATGTTCAAACATTAGCAAATTTGCGGATGACACAAAGCTGGGTGGCAGTGTGAACCGTGAGGATGATGCTATGAGGATGCGGGGTGATTTGGACAGGTTGTGTGAGTGGGCAGATGCATGTCAGATGCAGTTTAATGTGGGTAAATGTGAGGTTATCTATCCACTTTGGTGGAAAGAACAGGAAAGCAGATTATTATCTGAATGGTGTCAAGTTAGGAAATGGGGAAGTCCAAAGAGATCTGGGTATCCTTGTGACGATTCCGGTTCTTTATGTCAATCTAGTTCAATAATAATTGATCCAAACACTTGCTCTTCAATTCAAACCTTTAATGCAGCGCTGCGATGATTCCTCCAATTCTGCTCCTACAGCGCTCACGGTCTCCGAAACAGGCTGGGACAAACATACTCATACATACCAAGACAATGTTTATATAGTTTCCAAATAATAGAATGGTGGGGGCACAATTGAGGGGCATTGTTCAATTGAGAGACATTGTTCCAACATGTTCATCCAATCACAACTAGCCCCGTAGGCACTTCCCAGTCCCCAGTTACGACCAGTCCCGTACGTCCTATTGTTGTACGTGCTGGAACATTCTGTGATTATGATGTTAATCACTTCTCAACCGTCCATGGTTTCACAACTTCTAGCTACCGAACAGAGATATATCACACAATAGCAAAGAAAGCAGTGATAGTTGTTTCTAATTAACCTTTACCCAGACGGCTATCTTTTTAGACCTTGACTTAATCAGACTTACTTCGTATTTTACCTTAATTCCTCATTCCCCCCTTTTGTCATTTATGACAACTATCAGGGCGAAAACCCAGCAGAGACTTATCATAGGCGGGTCATATAGTCATCCGAGTTTATACCTGATCTCGCGGTGCTTTATAAGCCCCTTGAGCCTGGCCCAAGCGGTGTTCAGGGTCGAGAGTCTGGCTTGTCGATCCCGCCTCTGGTTCCTACACCTCTGCTGGGTCTCATTCACTAGCCCTTACGGTACTCAGTGATTAAGATCTCCATAGCTCTGACTTGTACCCAGTTGATGAAGTCTGTTGTATTCTTCCTCTAATAATCCCTTGGCAACCTGCTCTTTCACCATATCACTTGCTTTACCATCATTTTCAGTGTAATCGTCCTCTAACATCGGAAGATCTTCTCCAGTTTCTCCCATGCGTAGTAACAACATTTTATGAGTGCTTCCAATGCCTTTCATGGCCTGCATACGCTTACTAATTATACATTTAACGATGGCAATCCCCGCGAATAAACATATCAAAATTACTCCAAGATAAATGGTAATGTTAATAAACCAATTGTACCATCCGCCCAATCACCAATCTCCCCAGTTCAAACCCTCAGTTATCCCATTCAGGAAAGTCTGTATATCGTCTTCAATTCTCGTGAGGTTCGCGGTTCGGTCCATGATTCCCATAATGCATTTCCCTTTTACAATGGCACCTCCTTCCCTAGCCAGCAGATAATCCAGTGCGTATCGGTTCTGCATTGAGAACAGCCGTAGGTGTGACAGGCCCTCCTTTATTTCATTTATAGCCTCCACTGTCTTATTCCCCAGAATGGTGAGTCCGCACAAAAGATAATTTCAATTGTTGGATACCATGGCCCCTGTGGTCCCACCTATAGATTTGGTGCTCAATATTCCCCAACCAGTGGAGTGACCTCTAATATACAGATCGCAGCTGGTGCCATCCAGTTAGCGCAAAATTCCTTAGAAATTCCTCATTTTGTTTTTATTTGGCCAACGGTGGAAAAGCTGAAGCTCCACCGTACTGGGCAGGGTATAGTTGTGGGGGTAAGGATTCCTATCGCTACTTTGTCAGGGGTCCCTTTTCCCATTACCAGGAAATTGGTCCCTATCCCATTACTCAGGAAATAATATCCGGGTTTGGTATAAACTACTCCCGGTGTTCCTCCGTCTGAGACTGAAGTTGGACCAGTGCTACTCCAGTTATCATTACAGGGGAACCGGGAGTTGCTATCCACCGACGTATCATCGGGTACATGTATGGTTCTGAGGAATCACCTCTTGTGCCAAAGCGTGGTACAATGGGGAAGGTATTGTTGTTAATCGCCAGGCGTGTCTTATTCCCCCAACCACAGAGTGTTTGCCACCCTCTCTCAAGGTCAACACATTGGCTCGTGTTATGGCAAGTGGTCACCCCGGTGCCAGGGTGTTGGCTGCACCAGAATGTCTCCTTTGTCGTAACGTAGCTTACAGTGTTCTGGATGTTTACCACGGCACACCCATACCTGGTTCCATTCCAACAATTGGGGTATGCAGAGGTTGGTGCAGAGGTCTTTATACAGGTGACTGGGTAGCTCTGACTTTGGGGAAATTTAAAGGTAATGTACGTAACGGGAGGGGGTAAAGAGTACCCTTGGATAAAGTAGCTGGGGTCCATAACTGGGATTGGAGTGAAAACACCTATTACCGAAGTGGAGGGATAACAAACAACAGATTCAGGAGAGTACAGTAAATTATGAGTCTGTAAAAACAACTTCTGTTCGGCGTTTGTGTCCGAGACCTCTCTTTTTCTTTTTGTTCGCACCGGGAGAGATTTTTGGCTGCAGGTGGGTGTCGCGTTGGAGGGCCTCATGGAAGCACAGTACAGTGTATTGAGTCCCGGGATCTTCTCTGTCCACACTAGTGTTCCGTCGGCAAGCAAAATCAAACTGACATTCCTGAAACCAACAAGGCAGACCCCACCTGTTGCGATCACCTCGCTCGACTTCCCTGGTGGTCTGTCGCAGGATTCCGTTGCAATAATTCTGCTTTGTGACGTTCCATGATCCGGAAGCTTCCGGCGTCCCATCATCACACATCACTACGTCTCTTTTGCAGAGATGGAAGATCCGTCCACTTTTCTCGGGGTAACACCATCGGATTTTTCCTGCCTGTGATACTGAGGCTAATATTGTCAGGAGGCCCAGCCCAATTGCTGCCGCCATTCTTATTCTGGATTAACTGTGATACACAACACTCGCACCAACTTAATATCGATCACAAAAATTAACCTACACAATAATCACTAAAATATCCAATTACAAATAATTGCATAGATTTAAAAGAGATTTAAAATTATAGCGATAGCTTTCAATCTCCCCCCTTTTGATTGGTTTCACCAACCATTTTACAGTGATGCAGGTGGATCCACGCATTGCGGCTCTCAACCTTGGCGGCTGTAGGGGTGGTAAGCAGGGCCTGGAACGGGCGTGGCTCCAGGTGCTTGCGAGTCCAGTTTTTAACCTTGATGTAGGACCCAGGCTTAATGATGGTAGACGGGGCGAGGGCCGGCGTGTACCCGTAAGCCACGCGGACCTGTGACTGAGAGGCTCGCACGGCTTTGGTTAAGGCAAGGACATAGATGGTGATTTCGTCCGTCATCTGATGGAAATGGACCGTCTCAGGAGCGCGTTTATTCCAAGGGGCGGCTGCAGATAACTTCAGCCGGCGTGAGGCGGGCTTTACCGGAGGGTGTGCTGCGCATCTGAAAAAGAGCTACAGGATGCAGTTTAAGCCAGGTAGAGCCAGTTTGTGCTGTTAATTTAGCAAGCTTGTTTTTAAGAGTCTGGTTGGCGCGCTCGACTAAACCCGCAGCTTGAGGTCGATATGCACAATGCAACTGTAGGTGAATCCGTGACTGTTAAACAACTCTTTATTAATCGTTCCAACGAAGTGAGGCCCATTATCTGAGCTTAACCGGGCCGGAACACCAAAGCGGGGAATAACTTCTTTCAATTAAATTTTAACAACCGTGGAGGCCTTGTTATCAGCTTCAATCCATTTACTGAACACGTCCACAATTACAAGCACATACTTATGACACTGGCAGCGTTTCACCTCAATGAAGTCCATTTGCAGGGTCTCAAAGGGACCTGTCGGCAAAGGAGTCTTTCTGGGGTCGCAAGCGAGTCCCTTGCCCGGGTTGTGCTGCTGATAAATGAGGCATCTGCGACTGACACCCTGGGCCAAATCCTGAAGTCAATGATGCCACCAGGTTTCCAGAAGCATATCACTCACACCTTTGGCACCGCAGTGAGTTGTAAAGGTTACACATTCAATAACCCATCAGGCTAATTCGTCAGACATGCATGTCTGGCCCACAGGGGTAAGCCATAAGCGCGCGACAGGATCGTACACACATCCCTGATCCTGCCACAGCTGGTGGTCTACATCAGGGTCGTCCTCCTGCATTTTTTTTAACTCTTCTTGGATGATTGGCATTAGTTTTTCTGAGGGAGACGGATCCCTATTAGAATTTTATGTCTACCTCATCATTTGTGGCACAACCGTTTGTCGATTCCTAATAGCGTACTTAGCTGCCTCGTCCGCGCGACGGTTACCTATCTCAATGGGACCTTGCCCGGCAGTATGGGCTTTTACTTTTAGCACTGAAATACGTTTGGGTAATTAGAGAGCCCATAATAAGTGGGAAACTAAAGTCTAGTGGGAGATGGGATTCCCTGATGAAGTCAGGAACCCCCGATATTTCCACAGTTGTCCAAAGTCATGGACCACACCAAACACCAAAGGCATACCGGGAGTTTGTGTAGAAGTTGACGGAGAGTTCATTTGCCAAAATGCATGCCCGAATAAATGCGAACAGTTCGGCCTGCTGGGCTCAAAATGGGGACTCGAAGGCCGCTGCTTCCACCGTGGAGCCGTCCTGGTCCACAATTACGTACCCTGAAATGCGATCGCCTTGGTCGTTGATGGAGGAACTTCCATCTGTGTAGAAGGTAAAATCGGGATCTGGAATAGGAATATCGGAGAGGTCCGAACGAGGCGAGGTATCTTCCCGGTTACACTGTAGGCAATCGTACGTGGCCTGAGCTTCTTCCCTGGGAGGATGTTCGAGAAAGCTGGCAGGATTAATCGTTGTGCAGTAGCGAAATGTAAGGCGAGGATTATTCAAGAGATAGATCTCATACTTGTTTTGCCTGGCCATAGTAAGATGCTGGGTCTGCAGTTGGCCCGGCAGTGCAATAACAGAATGTGAGCTATATACAACAATGTCCTGCTGCAGCGTCATGTTTGCTGTGGACTGCAGACTGTTGTAAATGGCAGTAAGAATCTGGGTGCAGTAAGGATATCCCAAGGCCACAGGGTCAAGTTTGGAAGAATAATAAGCAACGGGGCGATGTTGGTCACCATGTAGCTGATTCAAGACAGCTGTGGAACAATCATTCAGTACAGTGTACTAGAGCTGAAAGGGGCGATCGTAGAGAGGTCGGCCCAAGGCGGGTGCCTGTAGTAGACGGGCCTTGGGCTGCTGGACAGCATCCAATGCTCCAGCCCACATACCTCTCTAAATCAATCTAAGAATTCTTCGGCCCCTTCTCCCTTTTTGGGTTTCATATCCAAGAGCTTGGTTTTGTCTATGGGTTTCCGGAGGACCTGGCCAACGGTTATCATTTTGTCTTTCCACGTTCAGTGGTCTCATTGTGGGCATTTTTTAAGTCGTCGTGATTTTGGTGACCCACATGGGTCTTAAACCTCTTATGTTCCACGGGCGTCAAGGCTTGTTGGACCAACGCCCATAAATCCAGAGAGTCCGCCAAGCTGGGGAGAAGGCAGGAACGGGGTACTGATTGAGAGTGATCAGCCATGATCGCATTGAATGGCGGTGCTGGCTCGAAGGGCTGAATGGCCTACTCCTGCACCTATTGTCTATTGTCTATTGTCTATTGTCTATCTTTGTCTTCAGGAAATCAATAAAGGATTAGGGACATTGTTAGAGACATTCATCAGAATGGCCAACATCTCGTTTGGTTTCCACGGTAGCCAGACCTGTATCATAGCGGGCTCGGGCACACCTTGCGGTCACTCCTTGCATTGTCTGCCGGGACAAGGGCTGAGGCTCGGGGATTAAGAACCGTTCTAATGGGGAATTGATGCTTAGCTTTCTTACGTAAGTGCACTGTCCCTTTCTGACTCGCTCACATTATCCTAATTCTCGATATCCCGATCCTCCCCACTGCCTATATTGTCCGACGAAGAATCATTCTCGGACGGGGACTTTCGCGATCTTAACATTTTCGGAGGTTTCCTATGTTTAGTTCGTTCCTGATTGTCACTAGTGTCCTCCCTTTTGGTCCCGGGTCGGTCATATCCCTTCAGTTGGGTGGGCTTCGATTTACTCCTCGAACGCCTCGCAACAGGCGACGTGCAGCCCTCTGCGCCCGCTTTTTCTAAGTCTGGGTCCTGGGATACTTGGGGAGATCGATAGGGTGGTGGCAGGTTTGGGTCATTATCGGCGTTAAAAGAAGATGGAAGAGGCAGAGGCGCACTAGGAGTCGGTGCCCAACAATCCCATTCATCCCCCTCGTCTCCCTTTTTTCAACTGAAGGCCAACTATTGAACTGCGCAGTTCCTTCTTAACCCCGATTTCTTTTTGTCCCATGACTTATTCTTTCTCAGATTTCTCTCTTGTCCACATTCCTTCTTCCAAATCGCCACGGGTTTGGGGACTCACCCAATGGTCATTTTAACCACAAATGTAACTGCATTTTCCTGCCAACTTGCTAACACACTCTTATCTTTTTCTTCCTGGCAGAATTGTCTCCATAATTCAATCATTTGTTTACTCTTACTTCATGTACCCTTTTTTCAAATTAATTCCTGGTCTTGCTTGACTAAGTCCACATTCCTTGGACCTCCTAGGGGCTTCTCGATTTTTTATTTAGCGCCCCGGATAATTGTCTAAAATTTTTGGTTTATCGATAATAGACAATAGACAATAGGTGCAGGAGTAGACCATTCTGCCCTTCGAGCCAGCGCAGCCATTCAATGTGATCATGGCTGATCATTCTCAATCAGTATCCCGTTCCTGCCTTCTCCCCACTCCGCTATTCTTAAGAGCTCTATCTAGCTCTCTCTTGAATGCATTCAGATAATTGGCCTCTACTGCCTTCTGAGGCAGGGAATTCCACAGATTCGCAACTCTCTGACTAAAAACGTTTTTCTTCATCTCCGTTCTAAATGGCCCATCCCTTATTCTTAAACTGTGGCCCCTGGTTCTGGACTTCCCCAAAGTTTGGAACATGTTTCCTGCCTCTAACGTGTCCAACCCCTTAATAATCTTATACGTTTCGATAAGATCCACTCTCATCCTTCTAAATTCCAGTTTGTTCGGGATATTTCTTAGACACATTTTGTAACGGACTGCCCTACTCACTGGTAGAGTCTAATTGATTACCTATTTTGTTTCAATCGTCGACTGATAAGTTCAATATTTACATCGGTACCACACAAGTTAAGGATCAAAGAATACACAAGGGCACGTGTTATCGACTGTCAATATTCACAGGATCCACGTCAATCAATTATACTTAACGTTCCAAACGATAAGTTAATATTTTATCACTGCCTTTTACCAATCGGCACGATCCACTTCAATCCAGACAATGTAACAACAAGGTTTGCTCGATTGACTTGATTCTGTCGGGATCTCGTACAATACAAGAACGAAGGGTCTACTTTCCAAGAACGTGCGGAGAAGAGGAAAGCAAAGTGGTAGATAAATTGTAATCACTTTGCTGGCAAATTCTTCAGGTCCAATCCACAGCCTAGTACGACTCTTCATTTCGTTTGTTGGTTTGTCGGTGATCCTTTAGTATCCCACTTCTGACACCAAATTACAATTCCGGTTCTTTATTTCAATCTAGTTCAATAATAATTGATCCAAACATTTATTATTCAATTCAAACCTTTAATACAGCGCTGCGACGATTCCTCCAAGTCTGCTCCTACAGACCCCACGGTCTCCGGAACAGGCTGGGACGATCATACTCATAAATACCAAAGGCAATGTTTATGTAGTTTCCAAATAACAGAATGGAGGACGCACAACTGACGGGCATGGCAACATGCTCATCCAGTCACAACTAGCCCGTAGGCACTACCCAGTCCACAGTTTTGACCAATCCCGTAGATCCTATTGTTGTATCTGCTGGAACATTCTGTGATTAGGATGTTAATCACTTCTCAACCGTCCATGGTTTTACAACCTCTAGCTAACGAGCAGAGATATATCATACAATAGCAAAGCAAGCAGTGATAATTGTTTCTAATTAACCTTTACCCAGATGGCTATCTTTTAGTCCTTGACTCAATCACCATTAATTGTTTTCTAATTAACCCTTACCCATACAGCTATCTTTTTAGTCCTTGACTTAATCAGAATTACTTCGTATTTTACCTTAATTCCTCACAGTGACTAATGAGTAGAGGATTAGGACTCTTTTAAA